>NC_091109.1:13333369-13634456 GCF_024713975.1 Paralichthys olivaceus
TTGCTTCACTTCTCCATACATGGACACTGTCTTTTCTCACCAGTGAGTCTCTCACATGTTCCTTTTGTTGTTTTCTTTAGTTTTCCTCACTCTTGCTGAGCGTTAAGGACAGAGGATGTTGCACTTGTTAAGCCCTATGACAAATTGTGACTATAAAAAAATTGATTGATGATTGATTGTTCTTACTTTAACCCAAACTATTTTCTTTACCAAAACACTGTGCCTAAACCTAACCAAACCTTAACCATAGCATTGTTTTAGCAAATTAAGTATTTTATGGCTGCGGTATCAGCAACTGTCCTTGGAATCAAATGTTCAGGGTTTGCTCCATGGCAATTAGTTTGTATTATGTTAATTAATTGATTAAATACTAATTTGCACTGAGGACAAAGAAGTTTAAAAGGGACACAACGCCTGAAACACTCTCAAACTCACTCACAATCATAAGAAATATATATCTATATTTGTTTCTGTGCTTGATTTGTTTTAAGGTGTGATATTTCAGATGATCTGAGTATCTTCTGACTTGAAAACAGGGTCAGTCAGTACCCACATCTCCTTTTTTCCCCAAACCAGCCCAGGGTTTTGTGGCTGGACAATAACGTGTGGACACCCATGCCTCTACTCACAACAGACCAGCCACGCATCATGCTGATAAAGCTGTTTGGCATTTTTTGGTTTGAGAAAGAGGAGCACCAGGATTGAAGCAGTGGAAAGACACAGGAACACAAACCACATCGTGTGCTTTCTTTTTGCTCATCATCCAACACTGAGTTCATCTTTTTAATCGGACAAAAGTGGACAAATATATCAGCGCGGGGATAAAAGGGAATATCAGCATGTCACAAGTACAAAATCCAAACTACACCCAGAGCCATGCAGTGCAGTTCCTTTCAGACATATGTGTGTTCTTTCAAGGTGACCTTGTTGACAGTGTTTTATTCATTTCTTGTCTCGCGGGGTCTACTCTGAAAACAAAGCACGTCAGCATCAGGCTGATTATGTGTCTGATGTCGCCAATTACAGTCATTTAAAATACAAATGCACATTTTAGGTCAGCTATTGACAGCTGTAACTTCCACACACACGGGCTACTGTGAATCTGCTGTGGATGCGTGTTTATCAATAGGCTGTAATAATAGTCATATGGGATACGGTTTTCGTTCTCCCTCCTCATTTAGGAATTAAAGAATAGGCTCATATTATTCAAGTATATATTTAAATAATATTGACATGCTCATTTGTAATACATTTACTGGGTTACTGGCTGCTGTAATTGTTCATTGAGTCCACAGTGACTGCAAAGAGTCCTAAATCGTTGGAGTCCAGCTGGGAAACTTTTTTTTATGTCCTCCCTCATCATTCAACCCTCATGTCCTGTCTCCACTCTAATATCAATGCTGTCAAAATAAAAGCAGGAAATGTCCCGAAAATACTCAAGCAAAATGACTGATTAACAACAAAGAGATATTTAGCTTGAATTTACTTGTAAATTTTAATGAAAGAATTCATATAATACAAGACAACTTACTCCCCACCTCTGCTTTAGTACTGTAACAAAGTATTTATACAGAATATTTATATTTTGTTACAGAACTCAAGTAGATTATAGTTTCTGTACTTTACTTGAGTATTTATTTCATATTTTTTATTTTTACTCATACATTTTAACAAAAATATCTGAACTCCTTGAATTTTCAAAATAGGCTCCTCACTATGTTTCTTTAATGCTTTTGAGGGGAATTATCTTTTTTTTTTTTCATTTTGCATGATCGGGTTCTCCCTCTCCAACATATTTCAACCAAAATATACAATTTCACAGAAAAGACGATTCCTTGTTCTGTATCTATCAGTGCATACATGGCACAGTGTAAAGGACGTATCAAGATAAAACCCACAAGAGAGGGAAACTCAAGTGCAGAGAAGGGGTGCAGCGCATATGTCTGAGATAAGGAGTACATGGGAGAAAGAAGAGAATTAGCCAACATTACTGATGACGTTCATACACGACAAAAGTGAGCAACCAATGTTCCATCCCTGGCCTCATTTAAATCAAGAATACATTTGCTCCTGGATAGTTTCATGCTCACAAATAAATATATGTTCTTGCTGTTTTCAGTTTATGTTTTTTTAATTTATTTAAAGTGAGAGTGGTTCAAGTCAAATAGTCTTTGAATTATATTAATGAGAGAGGCGTCTAAGTTTGCTTTTCAGAGACACAGCCGGAAGAAATAGTTTAACGTTTACACTTGTACTACGTTTCAGAACCTGTACCTTTACACTTTTACTAAAGTAAAGTTGTTGAATCAGTACTTATACTGATAAGTGTTAAAAATCAAGTGATTTTGAACACAACAAGAATGTGTACTTCTCATCAACCTGGCAGATAAAAAGGACTCTAATGCACGATGCAGGAATTAGGTAAAAAAAACATTGTTCTGATCAGCCCAAGGTTCTGTACACGGTGGGTCCATCACACAAGCAGAGGTAACAAAGACACTATTGGCAGAAACAGATGAAAAAACACAGAGCAGCAGGTTGTACACCAGAACTCACGAGGGAAGGCAGCAGACAGAAGAAACACTGAGACTAAATACTCTAAGGGAGGGGCAGATAATGAGACACAGGTGAAACACATGAGAGCAAAGCAGGTTATCAAACATGGGGGGGGGGGCAGGAAGTACAGATCTGAAATGAGACAATTATACAAAATAAAACAGGAAGACAAATACTGAACAATAGAAATAATAAAAACATGACCTGAACAGCTTTACTCGTCTAAATGAGTAGAATATGTGTACTTTTACCACCTCTGATTGCAAGTTTTAAATTAATTTACTCCTAAAATTGCTGTGAACACTTTACTTTAGTTGTTTTGCACAGATATCTGTCTGTGTAAAACAAAAGACCAATGAAACCATTGTATTCTTACATCAAACCCACACTAGAGCAGACTTGAGTGTGCTGTGAACCAGATGACAGCTGGGACCAGTGATTATCCAGCTGACTTTAGACCAGTCTCTTTAACACCTCTGCACACACACACACACACACACTCGTGTTGATGGAGGAGAAAAACCTCTCCGTCCCAGAAGGATGATCCCTGATTGGTCTCTGAATCAATTAAGAGCAAATATTAGGAGTGGCACGATTTGTGCCCAATGTAACAAAGGGCAGAGTGTTCCCAGTCTGCCCAGGAGACCAATAATAGTCCAGCAGGGTCTCTTCTATCTTAATGACTCTGGACGTGCTGTGCTCGCCCTGCACTTGCTGGGTCGCTGCCCCCCCCATTCTAAAATATTGCTTTATAGCTTCTGGCTGTGGGACTGACTGCATAACCCTCTAAATACGCCACACTTCTTTGTGTGATAGACTTTCATGGCTTTGACTGGGGCTGCGGTCTATTCTGCTCCTTTGGCTGCTGTTAAATGAGCATTCAACGCATCTTATCTTTCAAGAAAAAAAACTAAAGTACAGCGCAAAAAGCATTGAAATTAAATACAAAGGCACAAAGAGAAAACTCCACCTCAAACCACCACCCCCTCATTAGGATGCGGTGATTTGTTTCTTCTTCTCTCTGTGTCGCAGGAACGCGCGGCGCATTTTTGAATCAAGCGGTCAAGGTGACAGCGGTGGGCCGGCGGAGGACTGGATTTGCAGAGGTGTGCGGAGCGTGCGGATTCCACAGTGATCCACTAGACTGACGTGTCTACACCGCAGCCCGGCTATTCCACAGACCTCAGTGCAGCCGAGCAGTCGACAGTCTCTCCTGCAGAGACACGCAGAGGAGCAGAGGGGAAATTAAAATATTAAAAAAAAGAAAAAAAACAAGAAACTCCTTCAGCAACGACGAGCTCTGGTTTTTGCAGCATGTTCCACCTTCGGCAATCTCCGTTTAAACAAATCCGCTCAGCGACTGTTTGACTTTTGCTGGTGTGTTGGCTTAATTTTTTTATTTTGCAGGGGAAAGATTCGTATTTTTCTTCCTTCGGCTGATGTAAAAAACATCCTGCCATCTATATTGGAATGATGTGGACCTCTCATGATACTGTTGGATTTGTTTTCTTAGCCGGTTTTTGCGTGCAATTCGGATTCTCCTTCGAAGGTAAGAATCGCACATACATGTATATATATATTTTTTTCTTCTCTCTTCAGTCTATAGCAGTGTGGTCGCCCCCTTGCACGGCGGAATCTGCTCGGTTGAAGAAAGTGTTAAAAGTGCGCAGCCTTTGTGGAAAAGCGCAGGAGGGGACATGTTTTAAGTAAGATGGATTGTTAGAAGCGCAGTGAGGGAAAAGCGAGCTCGCCATGAAAAAGCGGGGGACGGTGACGGCGAGAAAATGCAACTGGTGATTGCTTGAAATCGAGTGGTTTGGCTTCGTGTGGATGGGGACGAGCAGCTGCTGGGGTCCGTGCTGGAGAACAGGCTGCGGACATTAAGAGACAGAAGTTTACTGGAACAGCGAGTTCGGAGGAAAAGCGATGCTTTCAGCACCACGGACAGCTGCTGTTGCTGCTGACTGCGGCTGTCCGTGGTCCTGAAAAGCGACGGTCCAGAGCCGGTCCTTCATCGCAGGTTACTTTCAAACTGCGTGTGCTCCTCTTCCTCCTCCTTCAAGCTGCTCTCCCGAATCCCAAACCAAACCATTAACTCACAACCAGAACAGTTTATTCTTCTCTACATCAAATGTAAACGGTGGTTGGTGTGGAAGTTTGCATGCATGAACGTCCTCACGCTTCTTCCTCCCTTATACATCATGCACCGTCGTCTCCGATCTCCTCTCCTTTCAGCCTCTCTCAAACCAAACTCCATCAGTATGTCTGGTGTTTTTCACTTTGGGCTTTAATGTGTCAGCCCTGGCGTACAGGGAAGTTTATCTAGCTTTTGGCGAAGCCACGGAATGATGCAAAACGAAAAAAATGAATATGGTGCCACTGTGCGTTATGTAAATTCCAGATAAAGACGCGTCAGTCAGTATCTGTGGCATCTCGCCGGGAGACCCCCGTCATCTCCTTCAATTAGAAGAAGAATGCAACACAATCAAAGCGCTTGGTTCCTTTATCACGGCTGCTGTGGCAGCGTTGCCCGCTACCGTCATGACTGACTGCAGCCACAAGCCGATCATTAGAGCGATAATCCCCCAACCCCCAATGCACCCCCTCCCACCTCTCTCCCCTCTCTCATCTGCAGGTCGCTTCACGGATATGCCCTCCAACATGACGGTTAAAGAGGGACAAAACATAGAAATGGCGTGCGCGTTCCAGAGCGGAACCGCGTCTGTGTATTTGGAGATCCAGTGGTGGTTCGTGAAAACGCCAGAACCCAGTGACAGCGAGGAGGACGTCGATGCTGACGAGGTACAGGGGACCTTCTTTTTATTCTTCTCCTTCCTCCGTCATGACCTGTGCCATTCATGTTCTAAAGCACATCCACTCATGAAGGGAAAAAGGGCATCCAACATATTTCCGCGCAATTACGCACAAGCACTTATGTCACCAGCGTCTAGCTCGTGTAGAAGCCCTGAAGAAAATGTCAGGAACTCGTGCTGGAACTTTTGCTCACGTACTGTCTCGCAGAGAAAGTAGCGGTAACCTTCAAATACTGCTGCTGCATTGAGGATATCAGAAACGTATATTCTACCCTCAAAACAATGATAAATGTTCATCTCCACAGAGACAAATTATTTTCTAATTCGAAATTACTGTTGTGAATTTAAATTCGGATCAAACCTCCCACAATTGGATTTGTGAAACATCACAGATTCGATGTTTTTAGATTGGATGTCCCTTCTTTCCCTCAAACAGTTAAAATAATTCCACCACGCACTGAACAAGGAGCAGTGAAGGGAGAAAAAAAGCCAAGTTCATTAATCAAAGACTACTGTGAAAGAAGCAAAATAAAAAATGAGCTCGTTCTGGATATTAATTACACGATAAATGAAGTAAATGAGCCGGATTATTCATGAATGGATAAAACATGTCTGAATCAATACAGCCAAAGCAGATTCTTGTATATTGCCTCATTAAACAGTGCATTGGAAGTACTTTGGCATTTTGTTATTTTTCTGTTGCATTAGTGCTGGTTATGACAGCACTCAGCCCCAAATAATGATCGGCTGCTTAATGGATGAAAGTGTTTACTGCATTCAAATGAATAGAAATGACTAGTTTACATATTGTGTGGCAGGTAGCTGCGTTTCAAGATTTGAAAGGGTTGGTGTGTTGTCGTGACAGGCATCAAATGGTGCTCCTTCTATTCCTGCGACAAAGAGATGTGTGTGTGTGTGTGTGTGTGTGATGGAGGGGTGGATGGATATCCATGTGGCTTTAATTATTGTTCCATTGTTGCTCGGCTCTCACTGTGGCATCGGACAGGCTTTGATGTGGGTTTGATCCCACGTGACTTTTGGATGTTGGGCTGAAGTGGCCTATTGATGCAGACATCACATTGTTGCCCGCATTTCTTATCATGCAAGGCTCTTTGAAATGAAAGCTGCTCTCTGTGTGTGAGTGTGTGTGTGTGTGTGTGTGTGTGTCTTGCAGTGCTGCAGTTTGAATGAGAACAGAGTAAAGACTGTGTGAGAGATGCTGCTTGGGAACCAGCTGTTCTCCTGAAAATTCAGAGGAAATGATGATGATGTCTTAGAAAGCAAACGTGTATGCAAATATGAAGCTTGCATGTGCGAGAAGTGAGAGTTGGGGGGGTCTTTGAAAGGATGACATGAAAAGAGGAATGTCGAGGAAACAGACTGCAGTTTCGCAGTGAAAAAGTGCAGAGGAATGAGAGTGAGACTCAGGGTAGATGGGTGGGCGGTTAGTTCATCTTAAACTCTCAACGACCCGGGATCAGTTCTCAACTTTACAAGCATTCTACTGTGAGTCTGTAACATTTTTTAGCTTGAATCCTTCTTATTCAAACATGTTTCTTGAATTATTTTTAAAGTATATGTCAAAACATAACAAAACCCTCACCCGTGACTTCTATTCCCGTCCATATTGCCACATAGAGAGCAGACAAACAGAGGTTAAAATATAGCAATATATATAAAACAGATAAAGAAAAAATATTGGACTGAAGTGGAACTTTATCCCGTAGATCATTGCGCACATCCATTATGTCTCTGTTGGCTTGCTGTTCAAACATAGTTCACAACTCACCAGTAACCAGGTCACATCTGATTCGACAGAATTACACGAATTATATGACAATATAATATTAACCTGCACAAGAGTGAAATAAAGTCAATTGTGTTGAAGCAATAAACATTAATAAATGTGAAAAACACAGGTACCAGTTCTAGCTAAGATGGGAAAATATGGATTCCATGTATCCTTAAACAACAATTCCCAGCTCCATAAAATCTGTTTTTATGCCTTCATGATATTCTTGGCCAGAGGTTTATGTTCCTGGGTTGTTCCTTCGTGTGCCTGTGCATATGTTTGAATGTCCATTCCATTCTTTTCCAGAAACAGGTTGCATAATTTTGCTCCCCATTGTTTTCCATTTAATAATAAACGTTTTTTACACTCAGGTATGAACTGAGGGTTTTGGTCACCGGACAAGGTCACTATGAATAAGCAAATATTTGCATAATTGTCTAATGGGATCACAATTTATCAAAATCTTATATCCAACAGTTCAAATATCATCTCCGCTGTGACATTATAATGTTCCGCAAATACAAACACCTTTCTGGTCTTTTATTCAATAATCCAATTTTTGTTATTCATCATAACTTAGAAACAGAATGAGAGAGTGGGACCATATTACTCTGATACTGATCTGCTGGCAATAATCTTGGGCTCCCATCTTAAAGTGTGTCGCAGGTTAAAGATGTATGTGAAGTATCCATGTTTAAGAATCTGCAGCTTCTTTGTTGTGTATTTAAAGCATCGTCTCCTGTAGTGGCTACAGCTTTGGTCTCTTTTAGAATCAGTCTCATTGGTCAAGCATGTGAGAACATACAGAGTACTCTGTCTTTCAGTGAACCTTCTCATGAATACAGTCAAATCAAATGTACTAAAAGTCTTTGCATACGAAATTAAACAATGCACACATTACCTTTCATTAAATTTGTTCAAAACCTTCACTGTGTCGAGGATCTTAATAAGCGAGTGTACTGCAACCAGTCAAGTGCAGCAGCAGACTGCTTAATTCAGTCAACCAGGATTTAAACTCTTCTTTTACGTCTTTATTCCCCAAAATTAAAATTCATGAATTAGCTATTACCATTCCACACTGAACTGCTGTGATTTTTAAATATCTGCTATTTTTCGTGACCAACCTGAGATAGTAGTCTCTTGTAAATGGGTTATTTTAATAAAAAAAAAGTTGGTCTGAGTTCAATAAATGAAGGCACTTATTAATACAGATATCACTGATAGTCAAATAAACCTCATCTGTTGCTTGATAACATAACACCCCTCCCTTTAACAGAGAACCTTTAGTCTTATAGCTGTTTATTGCACCATGAGGTTTGCATAAAAAGCAAACATACTATGCAATACATACAATCGACATGTGGCCATATATGTGTCCACATTCTTGAATGTGCATAGCACCCTATATATAATTACTTATTTCCTACATGAACAAGAATGACGTTGGATCTTTAAAAAAAATGTCCAAGTGTCAGCCAGGAGATTTTGAACAGCAGTCGTTTGAAAAGATACTCAGGGAATTAAGATAAATAGAAAGACGACAGCCGAATGAGACCGACTGCCAGAACAACACAGCAAAATTAAAAATAAATACTTTGCAGACAGCCTTCTAATCTCTGCTTCCCCCCCCAGTGAGTTACTGAAATAATTCTAATAAAACAGGGACTAGATCTTAACCCCGAGACATATGAAGCAGACATGACTTTATTTTAAAGGATAAGGATGGTCTTTTGTATTTTTCCCATGAAAAGACCAAAGCCGACACATTCTGTCTCTCAATACGTTCTCATTCTCTTCCCCACCTGCGGCTCTCAGCTCATTGGTTCCAAATGAAGATGGGAGTCTTAGCGTGAGTGTGTGTGTGTGTGTGTGTGATGAAGGAACACACCAGCCAGTGCAACAGTGTTTCTCACTGATGTATTTAACAATGAAGCCCTAATTATACTTAATACTTGTTACCAACGACACATGGGATTTGTTTGCAACACAAATATCATCACCAGCCTATTAATCTGCAGTTTATGTGATTTGGAGATAAAACATGCTAAATCACTGGCATGGTCCTGACTGTCGCTAATTGTTTGTTCCTGTAGGAAAATAGATTGTCCGATCGGTGCTGATTCCACAATGTACTGTTGGAAAACATTGTCCGAAGGGTTCAGGCAACAACATTCATGCCTGTTTCATGAAACGCCCTGGACATGGATTCGAGAGAAGGATAGTAACCAAACGTGTCACCAGAGAAAGCTGCTGTTTGGCATCGGCTTCCACAACAAGCGTTGAGCGATTCTCCTCTCAGATTGTGAAATGACACGCTGCCAGTTCATAATTATGCACAAACACTGACAGACGGCTACAAGCCACGAACACCTCCATGACAAAGAGGAGTCGTGTCGCTGACAGGATTTGCTACACTTGTGATGTTGTTGATTCAAGTCGGAGAGTAAAGATGCGCAGAGCGGAGGAGTGTGAGCTAAACATTTGCTGTTACAGAACATGAGCAGATTGCTGCCGTGCTGCTGGGTCATCAGACTGAACGGCATTTTGGATGCAAACTGAGCCAGTGTTGGGCCATGATTGCAAATGATTTTGTGCCGTTGTCTTATATTTCTTGCGTGTCCCGGGTCTGTTTTGGATTATTTTTCGTTCTACTACACACTGGACGAAGAGCTCTGGACGAAGTATTATCTTGTGCACCATTATTTCATGGATTTAAGGGAGAATTTTAAAGTTATGAGCAGGGGAAGCACTTTGTTGGAAAGCTCGTAGCACTTCTGTCATTTGAAAAGGCTGACGTGTCCCAGCAAAGCCATTTTATACAATTCTTAACAGCAGGGACATTTTTTTTTAAATCAACTGC
Source organism: Paralichthys olivaceus (assembly GCF_024713975.1). Classification (NCBI taxonomy): domain Eukaryota; kingdom Metazoa; phylum Chordata; class Actinopteri; order Pleuronectiformes; family Paralichthyidae; genus Paralichthys; species Paralichthys olivaceus. The sequence continues at coordinate 13,343,391 of NC_091109.1, forward strand.
CTGAGACAGTAATGAGCAGTAAGAGGACTAGACTGAGAGGTGAAGTGTGTCACACTGATCCGGCAGAGCCCCGTCTCTGCACGACTACGATGAAGTCACCTTGTTTTAAATCTTCTAGATCTGTTTCTGGTATCTCCCTGGAAAACAGTGATTGGAGTTCAGTTAGCAGCACAATAGTGGACAGCTCTTCACTGGTTCCTTCATTGCAAACCGGTTTTGACAATCTTGTTGACATTGTACAACTGTATTGTGCGTGCTTACGCTCAGGCAACGGAGAGGTTGGTCCGAGATCATGATTTTGGCTGAATATTGACAAAGTAAACACATCCTGTCTGCTGCTTCAAAGCTTTCTTGACTTTCCGATGTTTAAACAAGAGCACAATCTGTCTCTGTCATTGACCGAGAGCTCTGAGTGACTACACATAACAATAGACGCATGAATTATGAGTGGATATTGTTAAAAAAGCTAATTAAATACTGTCAGGGAATAATTGGCTTTTTAAAATATTTAAATAATGTATTATTAATATAACATATTTACTTTTGCAAAATACTGCAGTTTTATTTAGACATTTATGGTAGACAGTACTGGTGACCCCACATTACTGTGCAATAACATTTGTGTATTTTAGTGGGGTAGACTTTGTACTTTAGTTCTTTTTGGAAACGTACTTATTCGTATGAATATCAGCCCACTGAATATGATGTTCTGTGTATTATTCCCTGAAAATTCAATAAAGTATGTCATGTGTTTCAATTCGACTAAATACTAAACTTATACCTAGATCGACCCGTTGATTTGCATCCCCACCAAAATGTAATGTTTTTTTTCCAGGCCCAGCATTGGGTGAAGTAAATCAAATATGATTGATTTCACCCCTTCCAAAACAACTCAAAGTGTTTTATTTAAATATTTTAGCAAGCTAAAAAGGCAAACATCTAGTTTGGGTAAGAAAATAAAGAGCAGAGAGAATGTCTGTGAAATGTCAGAGACTAGTATCAGTGAAGAAGAATATAAAGTATGCAAGGCAACATTACCTATAAGATATAGAGCCTAACACAAAAACAGCCTTTTCATATTCAATACTCTCATCAAAGGAAGAAAAGGTTGAATCTCACAACAGTAAATTATGCACTTTTACAGCCTTATTACCAATGTATTCTAAAACTACTTATTGATGGTCCCACTGTAACCAGTGTCCGTCTCCAGACACCTATCTCCTTACTCCTTACGAGCACAAAACACAGAGTTCAGCACAGCACAGGTCGAGAAATATGTTTATCTCAAGCCCATAAAAAACATCAGAAATCCCCTTGGTTGGTGTAGTAAAGATTTATGGTAACGTCTAGGTTTGGTTACCAATCATGCATCATTAGTTTTCTATCATAACATCAGAAGAAAAAAATTGCAGGACCCAAAATAACAAGGAATTCAAAGTCTTCAATAACAATGGTGAGCGTAGCACTGAAGTTGTGTTGATTAAGTGCTTAGTTTCATATATGCATTGTGATATTACAAGGTTCTTACTACAAAATCAATATCGATTTCAATCTATAACTGGCTAGAAGACACAGATCTATCTATCTTATCAGTTCTCGTGTATCTCTTCCTCGTCATTATCTATTAAATGACATTGCGATGGTAATGCTATTGTATTTATGACCAACAACTTCAAATCACCTAATACTGGACATCGCACGTTAGACCCACATCAACAGCATCTGTCTGATCCGACACCACAAATCAATCACACGTGCAGTTACTATTGCAACATCACAAGTATACAAGGTGAAAGCATGATGTGCTATTTATAGTGCAGGTGATTCTTACACCCACAGAACATACGTATATACCCTGAGGCTGTGAATTTCTGCTTTGACCTCCCATCAGATCCACACAGCCAAGACGGAACAGAACGCTGCCTCCTGGGTAATGGCGATAACCGAGAAGGCATGTCACACTTGGTGGACAACGAGCCTCATTTCCATGAATTTCAATTTAAAAACACATTAGAGAATTCCCCTTTTGGTTTTACACACTAAATCCCTCTTCTTCTGAAGAGGTGGATTCAATTCTTGCCTGGGATTGATCTCTGTTTCTCATCCAGCTAATCCTGCCACTGTTGTTCTCCATAAGATCAATGTATTGAGTAAATCTTTACATCCCTGTCCGGTGGTAATTATATTTGGTGTGGGATTATGTCTGGATATAAAGGGGGGAGAGAAGCTGAGTTTTGTGTGTGAGGGTAGCTGTATTGATCAGTTGTATATATTTACTCTATATTCCTGCTTAGGAACAGAATAAATACACACAAAATACTGTTTATGATCAAATTAATGCTTGATGTAGGGGCAGAAAATAATCTTTGCATATCTGGAATATTAGAGAGACACTTTGACAGTATGAATTTCGAAGCTGGATCAAGCAAAGGCACAAAAAATCAGAGAGGATGCTGGAGACTCGACGCAGATGTGTGCTGTTTAAAAATTCATACTGCATTTCATTCCTCAAACACCGCCTGGAGTGTGTGAGTGGCGAGGTTTGCTGCCGGATTCAAACGTGGACTTACCTGACCTGGGATATGTTAAAAGGTAGTGGGATGTGTCTGTAGAAGTCAGACATTTTTTTTTCTATAAAAAAAAAAAAAAAAAAGAAAGAAAAGCTAAGCAGACATGATGCAAGTTTTTCCTCGGCTGAGCCCGCGAGCAAAAAAACAGACATCATCTGTGGCCTGTGGTCAGAATACAAATGACCATTACATAAAACATCCACCACTGCACTTTGACCAAAATGTGCTCAAGCCACAGCAAGCTTTACCTCTCTTAACAAGTGAGTTTATAAATCCAGTGCGTGTAACAGCATGGAAGCATAAAATCCATTGGCTGCCGCGCTCTCCGAGTGACCTTACTGTCTGCCTCCCCGCCCTTCCATCATTGCCTGACTGCAGCTTGGGCAGCCAACATTCTCACTCTCATAAATGCACCGGGAGTCGATATGATGCACCAGGCGTGGCCCCGGTAACTGCTCTCATCAGCTGCGTCGCCACTGCTATGCACACACGTTCATAATGATTGTAATGGCTTCCAAATGGATCGCGGCGAACACAGATTCTCCGCAGGAGGCTGCTGTTTGTTGTGTGTGTGAGGTTTGTGAGGGCACGCCGCTTTTATTTTCAGCTAGCGGACTGTGGGCCGCTCAGTCAGCCTCCACTGCAGTCGTCAGCCATGGAAAGAAGGCTTTCTTTGAGCTGCTGCATTACCGCACCGTGCCCCTGGTGCACCTGCCTCCTGTTTTCCTGCATCAGTGTCACTTTTTCGCTGTTTGAAAACCCATAAATGCAAAAGCAACTGAATATTGTACAGAATGGCCTTTGTTCCGTTCCAGCCTATTCTTTGTAATGGCTCCAAATACAAGTTACGTGTCCAGACTGTCATTACTCGTACATCAAGAGACTAAATTCATGATAAATAAACAGTTTGATGATGTAAAATTATAGCCAACATTGCATAAAAAGGTTAAAACCAAATATTTCATTGTTTGAGCATCAAGCCCATTGGTTGAAACCGAAGACACATATCTCCAACATCCAACTGAAACCACATCATTTTCTGAAATCAATTGTTTTTTCAAAAGGTTCACTGTTGTTAGGCCTTGTGATGTTTTTATCTGTTTGTCTAACTGAAAGAATAAATGATCTGAGATTGGGGCAGAAATGTTCCTGTAGCCTCTGAGAGGGCAGACTGGTGTGCCTGTTTGATTGACAGCTGACCAGGCCATGCCATCACAGTGTAAAAAAAAACCAAGGGAAAAGCTTTTTTTAATATTATTTTCTATTATCAGTGGCACTAACGTATAAGAGTGATGACATTCAGCAGAAACTGGATCAAACCGACCGACGACTACTGACATTTAATGAGGTTAAAGAGTCTTTTAATGTCAACAACCACGTTGCTAATTATCTCTCGTCTATACACAGTAGTCTAGTAGCCAAGTTGCTTATATCTGTCTTCAGCCAGTGGGTGGGGGTGATGCTGATCATTTCACATCCCAATAGCTTACGTGCTTAATAATGTTTCTGTTTGTCTTTCCATCGACCCTTTCACTTTCTGTTCCGTTCTATCAATTTTTTGGGTGTGGATCAAAATTACAATAGAAAAATAAGAATGCAAAATGTTTTATTGGACCTTAAAACATATTATAAATATAAATATATCATTTCAAAGTAGCTAGTCACTATGAATTCAAGTCACTGCTTGGCAAATGGGAAGAAACAGCAGTTTTCGTTGGGGACTATTTTAAGTAGTGGGTTAATGCACATTTGTGATGTGGTGAGTTATTTCTGGAATCAGGACAGTGTATCTGGGATTCAGTCATGCCAGTGTGTGCATTAACATGTGCAGTAGCATTGTGGCTCATTGATGTGTTTTTAATAGTTTGGGGACAATAGTGGAGCTCTATTGCACAGAGGAATTTGAACGGCAATGGTCGCCTTATGAAAGTCACACAGTCAAATTCACTAGATCTGGATTCATGAATTATTCTCAAAAACAAATCTATGAAAATGTTTAAACATGCCCCATCTCACAGGAAAAGAATCAGAGGAAAACTCCTGGATCACAGCCCCCCTGATTCAGGCCCACATCAAAACTGGTTTCTTCCTTTACCCATACTGCACCTTTCCACCACGTTTCGTGCCTAGTTTTTGCAAAATCTTTTTTTTTTTTTTGCAAAATAACAAACCACCATACAAATGGACAGGGGTGAAAACATAATGTCCTTAGTGGAGGGAATAAGATACTGCTTAAAGGGGGTTTGAATATATACAGTGCTTGATAGTAAAATATATCTGGTGATGGTTTTAAACTAATTTGTTCACAGAGAGAAATATACAGTATCAAAGGCTTTCATTGGGCTAGTGCTGTAAAGTTCAGATAACATGACAGACAGAGCACTGTCTGCCTATTCCACAACATATGTAAAACAAACCCCCCCCAAAAAAATAAATGAAATAGGATCTCTCAAAATTGATAAATCTGATTGTCTTTTCTTTCTCTTAAAGAGCCGAAAACGGCTCAGTGGGCTGTCATGCAATACAAACATAATGCGTTGTGAAATCTGAAGGTCAAGAAGAAGAGTTTTACTTTGCTCGGCCTCTATTATGGTTTTATGACACAATATCCTGCAATTTCTGCATTTGCATTTGCCTCTCATATTTTAGAAAGGTTACATAAATAAAATACACATAGAAAAGCATGTGCATGCGTTCAAGTCCGTACGTAAGGTTAACAAGATGAGCTGCAATGCTGGTCTAAAGGTTGATGATCTGACTGAGTACTCAGCTGTTATCATCACTTCATTACATGAGTACTCAGTACTCATTACTGCATTATCACATGATTACTCAGTTACTATTACTACATTATTACCTGAGTACTCAGTAGTAATAACTTATACATGAGTACATAGTATTCATTGCAGCGTTATTACAACATACGTAGACATTAATACAGTAAAACATGAAATACTCGGTAGTCATTATCACATTGCAATATTATCACATTACTATTCAGTAGTCCTGGGCAAAACTGCACACACACACACACACACACACACACACACACACACACACACACAAACACACACACACACGCACACACACACAAAGTGAAAACAATACCAACCATACATTGATAGCTGATGATGCTGCTTTATTATTTTCTATTTTCTGAAAGCCATATCACTTTCCTCCTCTGCATTCTCATTTCTAAAGTGCCAGCAAAATGATGATGTGGAACTTTAAATCGCTCTATTGTTGGATCCAGGGCAGCTTCAACTGTGTCGGGTCCATTCGTCTGCTGTGGAAAGAATGAGATGATGGAGGCAGGGATGAAGGGACGGGCAGATGGAAAAAACATATGGGAGGCATGATGCAATAAGGACACAGGGCACCTCTGGGGAAATATCTGGAAGAGATTCATATACGTGAATGCAAAGCAAATCCTCATTTACTGTCCCCTGTGTATCTGCAGCTCTGTATGTTGGCCAGACTGTATCACCTGAACACAGTCGGCTCACAGAGCAGGGATTTGATGTTTAACTGAAGCAAGCTGTTCGTGCTTCTTTCCCGTTGTTGGCTAGTTACGACTGTATATTACATAGCAACATACATATACAAGTGTATAAAGGCTCAGGCTTGGATTTGCATAGCTCCTAATCTTTCTGTTGGTTTTACATAATATTCACAAATTCATCAAAGTTTAGTTGTTAAAAGCGCTCTTGAATTCTTGTCAGCGATTCTTGATTTTCAATGAACTCTGCACACAAGGAACGTACATTGTGTTTTAGCAAATTATTTAACATGTCTTTCTATTGACAAAGGCTTTCTGCCTGAGAAGCTATTGAAAGTCAGATCAATGAGTAGAAATGGTGGCGTCAGTGTTGCCAAATGTATGATAATTATCGTATTTGTACGTGTGATCAATAATGCATGATCCGTGATAATATGATCATTTTGTGACCTGGATAGTAAAATCTGGATTATGTCTGTGTTTACGCATCTCTTCTCACGTGACGTCTGTTCAGCCAATCATGCTTGTGATGAATAATATGGCTGTGATGCGTTGACTTGCATCATGCAAGCTTCCTGTTTCCTGCTACCCTTCACTGGTTGCCAGTTAAATTCAGGATGGATTTTAAGATTATTTTTAGAAATTTTAAATCTCAACCTGGGCTGGCCCCTACTTACCGCTCTTGACTCCCCCCCCCCACTCCCAGGGCTATCCACATTGAGTCTGCTTCTTCTAGAGGTTTCTCCCAGTTAATGAGGGAGTTTTTTCTCTCCACAGTCGCCAAAGTGCTGCTCATTGTGGCAACTGTTGGGTTTCTCTAGACATTTGAAGCTCTTGACCTTATTATTTTATGATTTGGCCTCTAAAATTGAACTGAATTGAATACTTGTTATTTTTGCCATGGATTTTCTTGTGAAGCACTTTGTAGCCGTGTTTAGATAAGTGCTAGACAAATATAGTTAGAATTATATTATAGTTATATCTGTCTCATATTTCAAAATAAGAGCCCTGTGCCTGTAAAAGGATTGTTTCTGGACACTAAATCGCAGCTTTGATACATCGATATTGAGCGTCCCATACAAATACAATAATTATCCTGAAAAAATGATAATTTTAAGCTTCTGGTACGATAATCCAACATTTCCCATCTGGCAACGCTGGTTGGCATGGTCTATATCCAGAGCAGGTTGTGATAAATGGATCAAGCACAAATGTTTTCAAATCCTATTTTACTTCCTGACTTAGTTAACTATTTATATTTAAGTGTTTCTTTTTTTTTTTTTTAAAAGGTCAGCAGGTCTCTGTATTTCTCCCTTCATCGCATTGTTTACCTGCTCTGTGTGGATTGCAACCAAGGTTAGTTAAACTGAGCCGGAACCATCATGGAACTTTGATTAATAAGTAAATGAATCTGACTTTCTAAACAGTGAGAGGAGGACACACACATACATACACACACGCACACACACACACACACACACACACACACACACACACACACACACACACACAGGCAAGAGATAAGCCCCTCCCTGCAGATCATCACTCAAGGCGATAGTCCTTTTAACTTCATTGTAGCATAGAAGCGACGCCAGCTTATCCAGGAACACATAAAAAGCTCAGCGTTATAAATTCATGAGGTCATTACACGGATCAGCTCTAAGTGTGATTATAAAAGAGCAGAGGAGCCGAATTGCCTGTTGACCGACCATCAGGCGTACCCTGACAAATCCTGGTAGGACTGTCAAAAATAAGTTTGTCTTCGAGGCTTCCTGGGAAAAAAGATTTTAAATAAAAATGAAGTCAAAAAAACTGGTAAGTTAACTAAGCCATGAATAAAACAGGGTTTGAATTTCAGTCCCTTCCGGAGCTTGACCTGTTCGTCCACCACAACCTGCTTTGTATGCAGACCGGATCGCTCTTCACATCATCTCATCTGGATCCCTAAAGCCTCTCTGGCAGAAAGCCTTCAGCAATTAAAATACATTTCTGAGCAAAAAGAAGATATGACTGCGATGTTACAGAACATGCCAACATACCATAGGCCTTTATGCACCTTGTGTTTGGGGTGTGGGGATTAAAAATCACCTGAAAGTGACAACAATTGGTGTAACAAAAAAACAAATGTAAAAAATCTTATGTAAAAAGATGTGAATAAAAAAACAATGAGCTAAAAGATGCTAAAAAATCTGGGAGAGAGAGTTACTCCCTTACTATAGCTCATGGTCATTTGATCCAGAATTTAAATGAAAAGAATATTTTTGCAGAGATATATTGTGCTCACATTTAGGAATATAACTTTTTTACTGAAAGGGTTTAATGCTCTAATGTTAAGAAAACACATCACTTCCCTCATGCCCTCTGTTGCTATCGCTCCAGCCTCTGTCTCAAATGCTTGGTTTCAGCTTCTGTCTCTTTAATGGTCTGTATTTAAATAGCATTTTGAAAGTCTTGATAACCACTTTACAGCACAGTTATGCCATTAACCCATTCACACACACATTCATACATACAGTGCATCTCTTTAAGGCCCTCCTCCAGCTTGCCCACTCTTATACTGTTATAATTGGTCAAACGCTGGCAGCACATGTGGGAAATGTCAGCCTCTTTTTTTGCTTTGTAGTGGGTTATGCCAGACTAGACACTAGAGGAGCAACATGCGGCCGATACTTCCGCACCATCCTGATTACACATGGACTCCTGACGAGGCAAGGAGCTCCCTTTACTCAAATTTAAGCAGACATTTTAAAAACACAACCCCCCGTAAAGACGAGAGGAAAGAGACAAAGTGACAAAGCATAAACTGTATCTCGTCTTTGAGTGTCAATCCATCCCCACTTTTATGAATTTCCTGGAAATAATCCACCACACGTAAGTGTAGAATGTTAAACGCTGTCATGAGTACAGCTGGAAATAAATCAATGGGTGCCAAAATCAACCAACTATGGACTTAAAAAAAAAAAAAAACAACAAAGAACCTGTTCCCAGCTCCACTTAAATAGGAAAATAAAATCATAAAATGTGGAATATGCATCGATCACATGACTGTATTCACTGCAGCAAATAGTATTTAGCAGCAGCCTCCTCATACTGCGCAATATTCCTTTTGGTGCTTTAATCAGCGGTAGATAATGACCAGTGATGGCAGAAAAAGGGCTTATATACCTAACAGTGGGACAGGAAATTAAACATGGATTAGGGAGATGGTTTATCTTTGCTGTCTGATAGTAAAGGCAGATTATAATACATTCGTAATGACGGAGGTGTTAAGGTCTGCTGTGGTTTTAACACCATGGAATTCGGCTTATATACACTGTCTATTTTCTCCATGTAGATGTGTCTGCACAAGCTTTATTTGATATCTTTTATTGTGAGACGGCGGCGAGGATCACGTCAAAAAACGGGACCTGCTGCTGCTGCCGCCTGGTGTGAGGCATGTATTTATTCAAACCATCAAAGCTTCAATCTTAGGAGGGTTTATCACTGGTGTTGTCAACCTCCACCTTGGAAATCTATGGATTTGTTTGGAATGGATTCTCAATTCTGCTAATGGGGAACACACACACAAATCTATTCTGCTTGATTGGACACACATCTTCTTTGTTCGGTTTATTTATGGGTAGCAACCGACATCAAGGTGGATTGCCGCCATCTCCTGTGTTTTCTTCTTTGCCTGGCTCCAAACTACTTTGTTAGGGACTTCTTCTTCTTCCTTGGACACATAAAGCGTGGCATTATATGTATTCCTTCCGCACACAAAGAGTCAAAAGTGGAGTCCCAAACAGAAAAGTCGCTTTATTGCCTTTGATGACAGTCTCGCCTCACAGCCGGTCCATGTCCAGACACGACGGGCCGTCGACCTCACATCAGTCTTTTCCCTAACAACAGCTGCAGATAACTCAATCAGCGAATCCTTTGCTGTCACTGTTCTTCCTGACCCCTCTGTTGCACTGTCACCAAAAGGAAACTGAATCCATTCGGTGTCACAACAGCAGCTGTCAGACTCGGAGAAATACTATTCAAATGGAACAAAGGCTTCTCCAAATGCGTACAGATGATGCCTTTCATGTTGGAATATGATTCCACTGTTGGAAACGTCACCCCTTCCTTTTCGCTGTCACTCTGCGCAGTGCCATCTGATGATGTAGTTTTGTTTACTTTCAAGTCGTGTTGATCGTGCATAGTGTCCATAGAGTCTGGAAGATAACAGAGTCTGATTGGCAGCATGAAGGGGTAAGTTTCTCTCTCATAAGCTGTTTTTAGACATGATCTGCAAGAGGAAATCCAGAGAATTGGGTCTGGACTTTCTCGGCGGTTTGCCTTTCACACACGCAAAGCACAACGGGAGATTCTCTGCTAAGATACGTTCACAACAGCAACAAATCCTCTGCAGGATTCAGGCGAGAGGTGGAGCAGCAGACAGAGGCAGGACGAAACTTACTACTCCCACTGTAGAGTTTTTAGTTTACCGCACATCAACACCACTGTCTATTATCACGTCAACCTCTCTCTCTATGCTTGTGGCACAATTTCTAAATATCATTTTTCCTTTTTTTTTCATTGTTGCATCTGTCACATGTTAGAAATGTCTTGACACCCCCCCCCCCCCAGTCTTTCACGGTGAATTCTGCAATGTATCTCCTGCTGTGTTTTCAAATCGGCCACATTCTCCTGAAAACTGTGGAGGATCTCCAGAATTCAGTGTACGTCTGAAAGCAGCTATAGCGATACATGATCCAGGATAGAAAAGTTAAACAGTTTAGATAGAGCTTCAACAATATGACACTGTAAGTCAAATACTGTTTGATTTGAAAACACACATTTTTTCCTGGGCAACTTTTCTAAACAATACCCCAGGTGAATAAATTCTCCTGCCAACTTGAAACAGTTTCTCCATAGTTTTAGTTTCATCTGAATTTGACATTGGCAACTTCACTATATGGGATATGACACTCAATAAATAAAACAGTGTATGGGCACAGTTGAGTGCCTTTGTCCAGAACAATTGGTTGAGAGGCTTGTGGCACTTGTTTTCTAAGATCATTTTATGGTTTTCAGATTCCAAATGTAAAGTAATGATTTAGGAAACACTGACATGATATGTATATTGTCTTAAAACTAAAAAGCACATACACTTATGTGTAAACTATGAGAAATACTGCAGCACTGTAGGCTAAGTAATATGCATTTCTGATCATATTCAACTTCATATTTCAATTACCCATAGATTTATAATCTTGTTACGGGCGCTGTTGCTGTGTTTTGATGTGCAAATTGTTTGAGATGGATATAATATGATCTAAATGTATGGGATATCAACTTTGAGGCGGATTGTGGCTGGCAAATTATATCCCTGTGATAGCCTACATCTCAGACGGAACACCACAGTGCAGAGAGGCCTTTAGACACCTGAGGGTATTTTTTCTTTCCTTCCGAGGAGCCAGTAGTTTCCATTCCCGTCACAGTGAGCCGGTAAAGATCTGCTCTCGCTGCACTTTCATGGAATCTTTTCCAACAGATCGTGAAGCTTGATACTCTGGGGTCCAAGTAATTTCAAATAACCCATTAAGAGCACAATTAATCTTAGCTGTGATTATCTTAATTAATATATTGATGTTTTTAATACTTGCTCAGTTGATTTATATATTCTTGTTATGATAATTATCTGTGGTTATCCGTCCCTGTTTTTATTGGGCCCTATTTTATGATATGATCTCAGCATGCTGGTAAAAGGAGGTTTTTGTTTCCCAGTGTGGTCTTTCTAGTTAAAATAACTATTAAAGTAAATTAACAGTGTGAAGATCAATTATTTGACATTATGTGAGTTATGTAATCTATCAAAGTGATCATTAAATCTGTTATTATTTCCCTAAGTTATTAATGTCCATGGTAATGCAATGAAGGCTTTTGAAATTAATGTGTGCTTTAACTTTAAAAATGAAACACTGAACAAAATATGCATACTTGATATCCATGTGATAAATTGCACGGCTCAAATAAGTTTGAAAAGTACGTAGAGTGATTATTTAATTTAACATATAAGTAGATTGAAATCAGTGTGAGAATAATACATTTATAACATTAAAACTACAATGCATATTTCTTTCATCAGGCTGGGAGGTTGGTTTTACCACAAGCGGTGCTGTGGAGTAGAGCTTTAATGGCTGGATCCCCTAATTGTTTGTATCTCATGCACGTAGGAGGGGATGTGCATGCATACTCATGAGCATGCAACACACTTTCCCTCTGACAGTTTCCCACTTTTCCACTGATCAGCAGTTGGTGGTGTTATCAGACCAAGAAACAAAGCGATGAGCCAGGAGAGGCAGGGAGTGATCAATCAAAATTCTAAAATGCAAAATAGTGTAAAACGATGCAACTGAACTTACATATAAAACTTCATATGCACGAGAAAAGAACAAAACAATAAAAGACTGAGGAACAAAAACTACCAAATTTACAACGGCAATAGGTAAAAACAATACAATGATAATTTAAATAATAGCAAAGACAAAAGCATCAGAGTCAACAGTTAAAAGCAGCTTTATACGTGTATGTTTTGAGCTGGGATAGTGAAAGAGAGGCTGAAACTGGGTAAAACCTTCATGTTTTATTGATATTTTGTGCATGTGCATTCAGAAACAAGCTCTGCTTGGCTGCAGGTCATGAAAACCCATCATTTATATAATTTTTCTTCACACAATGTGTCCTCATACTGTTTGGAATTAATGACTATCAGATGACACAACTAACACAACACATTTTAGCTAGTAGCTGCGTTTCATTAATCGATGTGGCGCAGGCCTAGTTTCTTGCCATGCAATTAGTAAGTGATATAAATTTAACCAGTTGCATCCAGTTCTGCTTTAGCATTAGCCCTGCAAGACATGATCATATATATACATATATATATATATATATATATATATATATATATATATTATAGTATTGAGTGGTAGAACATACATATATTATAGAGTACACAGCAGAGTATTTACCATCACTCATTTACCTTTATCTTCATTTGATTTACCTTCCCCTATGAATCCATGACCATGGTTGCATACTTTATATAAATATAATATATATTTCATGTTACTGTGAATAAAATCAACACCACAGGAACAAAAACAACAAACTATAGTTCTTTATGTTCTAGACTACAAATCGTCATGCATATGATTCTGCTGGATCTGTTTGATGAATAATGCATACACTTTCAGTGCAAATCTCACAGTTACAATGATTGCGAGTTAGGGGCTAATTAAAAAAGTAACTTGATGAACGTCTTATGCATAAAATTGTTATATTTCTTGAGGTTATGGAAATCGGAGGGGAGGACGTCTGTGCTAAACAGCACGTGAGGAGGAAAGTATTGTTTCTGTTTAATGGCGGTAGGTTATTGCCAGAGGAAGAGCTGGGGATGATTTGTTTTAGCTCATGCTGCATATCCCCGAGGAGCTCAAATCTAGAGTAGTGGACTTGTATCTGCTATTATGATTAATTTCTCTAATGGCTGGAGGTCCCCACACCTTTCTTCACTGATATATAGATAATTACAACTGTCCAATTTTAAATATAGACTGTATTTCCTTTATTTAGCAGAGGGAATTTCTTAAACCATTTATAACTCTGTTCCTATTTTGGAGAAAAGGCCTAAAAAGATGCTTAGTGCCTAAAATAAAATGGCGCTGTCTGCTGGACCACAGTGAATGGAGGTATAGACAGAGACTTGGCAGGAACTGAGTCTGCAGAATTATCTTTAGCTTTGACTGGAAAGTCAAAGACACAGACTTAAAACTAGCTGGGTGAATTTTGTTTAAAGAGGCAGAGACTGAGATAATCATGTGCTGCTCTCACGACAAATCAATGGAACCTTTAGAAGTGTATTTAAAAAAATGAGGAACAAATTGAAGTCATTGCCAATCGTTGACAGTAATAGTGCTGGACTAAACCACTGGGGGAGTCAGATCAGAAAAATGAGCTGTCAGCCTCTATTGGGTGTCCAGTTTCTTCCACAGTGTGTGTTCACTGTGGGACGTAACAGAAGACAAATACATTACTCTGATGTGAAGGGAAAATATGCTCTGAACCAATATGAACAGCATCCAAATCTCCTAATCTAAACTGACACGGACAATTTCTGCAATCAGCTGAACTACTATGTTCTATTGCAGAATGAATCAAAGACAAGTGGCTGATGGTGCAGCTTTTCCAGACTGTAACTGTACAGAGTGTTAACAAAGCCCATCATTTGTCATCACCTTCTACTGCGAGAACAATTAGCCTGCAAACCTTTTTAAAATGTCTCATACTTTGACGGCATATTTCAGTTTCTCACAACATGTTCTAATATTTTTTATCAGAGACACTTTATCTGTCACAATGTCTGTATGTTATAAAGAAAACTAACTATGGAGCCAAAAGACTATTTCAAACTATAATTCATCACTGCTGAAAGCTTCCATTGTATCTCCACTTTTTATTTCTCCTCAGATACAAATCCAGATAGCAGCAAAGTTCACTGTGATTTATGGTTTGATAGTAGTAATTAATTTGTCTCAACTCGAAACGGCCCAGATTTATTAATTCAATGCATCATGTAATCACAAATTACTTGATGTGTATAAATGCAACCCCTTACACGATGGGCCACCAAAGGTAACACAGATGTTGCCATGACGCCCCTGACATCAGGTTATTTAAGTTATTCAAACAAATTTGAATTAAATAAGAGACGACAAAATATATAATTCAAAACAGTGCACGTGGAGCCTTCAGGCCCCTTGAAGCCCCCTAGCTTTGTTTGCTCAGCCAGAACAACCAGCATAAAACAACAACAGTTCAAAGTATACTGCATTCATTCAATTTAATATGATGCAAAATGTATTAGTGTTATTATTCCAAATAGGAGCAGCACAGTTTTCAGACTTGCTGTGGGATGATCTTTCCCGAATCATGCGTTTAATAAAACAATGAGTCATACCTGAAAAGGATGATTTATATTTTATTCACTGGAAAAATAACCTGAAGCATGTATTAGAGTACGCTAGGTTTTAAAGATTTGCATCCTCCTCTTATTATGAATCCCAAAGCCAGCTAAGAAAAGCTGGTTTAAAATAGTCAACAGTCAAAATGTTATTTTCTTGAGCTTTCATTGCACTAATAATAATTAGAATGACAGCGGCTTTGAATAAAAACTATTCTTTTAAAAACACTCAGGCTGTACAGTCATTTCCACTCATCCTGGCCTATCATATGAATGGGAAGTTACTGATGTCACCGACTTCCTTCTTTATTCTGGGGATAAATAAAGCATCGTGTTCATCACAGATGCTCGTGTTGTAATAATGCTCATGTGTGACGAAGCTGGCGAGCTGCAGGACCTGCGACTCTTCATCAAAGCAACCCCACTGACAGTGAAGTGACAAAAACATGTCGGGGCCCTGCATGCGGTGTGACTTCCTCCGGCAGCTTCCTCATCAGTCAGCCATGTCTGTCTGCTGGTGTTAAGCTCACTAACAACCGTGACGCTGACGGACTTTTGGGACGAAGCAGTGCAGGTAAACGGGACGAGTTCATCTGTTATTCTGTTAAACTGAGATTCTGCAGGAAACGCAGTTGTTAATTTTGACTTACGTACAAATTCGAAAGCTCTAGTATTTCACGGGGAAACATAAATTTATGTTTATCTTTTCTCAGGGGGTGAAGTTAGTGGATTTTCTTTTCAATCTGATGAATAAATAGTGGATAACCTACAGAGGGATTTGGAAGGATTTGCAATCATGACAAATACCTAAAGAAAACGTATTAAGACATCTGACACATTGCTCGCTACAGTTGGCCCTTTCCAGAGGTCTTTTGGACAACCCATCATGTTGAATTAGCAGATTTAACTCAGGGAAAGGGCAAAGCATGTGCTCTACCTCTGAGCTACATCCCTGCATATAAGAAATACCAGCTCTCCAAGTGACAGTGTCTGTTATAGATTATGTAACACTTCTTTCCACCACCACCTTCAAAAAGAGGGGATTTATTAATAGGATGTCACCCACAAATTGTATTATCATTTTATAACTATCTATGTGTATTTTTAGGTAATTTTAAAATTCAAGTTGTTCTTTACTTGCCAAGATTTTTGGAAGTACTTCTGTTTTCTAAGTTTGAGCACTTTCCACGTTCGAGTTTTCAACAGTTTCTCTGATGTGGGAGCTCTCTCCACAGGGCCAAGAATAAAATCCCGGTCGAAGAAAATTGGCTCTAAAAGTCAGTCTGGAATTAAACTTAAAAATGTGAAAGATTTAAATTGTTCACCATCATCTCCTTTCAGGTTGCTTAACCCCACAAATTCCCAGAGAATTTACCCAAGGACATGACCTTGTTGTTCTTAATTTGCGTTACTTATTTGGTTGGTTGGCACGGTGTGTGTGGGCCCAAAGTGTTAGCCTTCAACAGAATAGGTGAGAGCGTAATTTAGAAAGATTTATTCGAGATCAGTTTAAGCTCACAGCGGCTGCAGTGGTCAATGAAGCAAAGTATTATGTGTCAAAATGAACAAATGTAAGCAAAAGTCATTTTCACCGAGGTTACCTTGAGAACTGAACCCGAGCACATTAAAGAATAGGATTAGATAAAGGCACTGTCAGTGATGATGTGCGGCTGACATTGACGTGGTGGAATTTGACAGCAGGAGACTGATGCTGACAGACGGGGAGACAGAGCAGGCAGGTAAAGAAGGGAAAAAAGTTTGAAAAATAACAGAATGGATCATTTCAGTTTGAAAGACGGTAAGAATGTTCTTGGGGGGGGGTGGGTTGAAGTATAAGGAAAATGGCTGAAAATGTGAAAGGTTGGCGCATTATGGGTGCGATAGTACGCCGCTGCACCGTATCTTCTCCACTGCAGATAGTCAAAGACAGATGAGGGAGAATGTGTGTGTGCATCAGACAGCACGAGAGAGAGGCAGAGAAATGGGACTCCACCAGGCATCCTATATCCAGGGATAATAGAGCTGTCACAGTGTTTTGACTCAGGGCATTGATTCTGCCTTTAATTGCTTTAGGCCTCCGCCGGCTGGATTGCAGTCCGAGGATATTAAATGTTATGTATTGTTGCAGCAGAACAGTTATGACACTGATCACACACTGATATGTACTCATGTGTTGTCAGTGCCAATAATCCTTTCATCGATTGGGGCCGCCTCCAAACAATTACGCCGATTGATTAGGGGCATAACTCAGAAGAGAAGCGCTCCGTTTCCATGCGGCATGGATATCGTATTGAGCCAAACTAATGATTTCCTGCATCCTAGCTCTCCCCTCTTTTCATCCGCTTTTTATTCTGCAGCAATTTTAAAGGAATAGGATTAAAATTTATCTTCAGTCATATGTCGGGGATCAAATGCCAGTGGTGCATGAACTCAGGGGCCTTCCTTTTTGACCAGAAGACTTTTTCCCGTTCCCTTTCATTTCAACTTTCTTTTTTTCGGTCAGCTTCACAATGACCCTGTTTGCCAAGGATCCACGGGTCCATTTAAAAAAAGCAGTCTAAAAGTTATACTTGTTATAGCTGTTCCAAATGGCCACTTCAGAAGCCAGGGGGTGAGAAGCAGAAATAACATGCACACTTGTGAGGTATTCATCGTGTCGGAGTTGGCAGCACACATGAAAAGTGGAGGAAGCAGTTGAGCGAAGAATGAAAAAACACAAACAACAACTTTGAGAGAGAGCCGTGGCTTTCCTTGCTTTCTCAAACCCTCATAGTTGGCCAAACACTGTAAACTGAACATGCATGATACACAAATTGTCCTGACAGGTGTGAGGACGGAGGTTTCAGATGATGCCAGACAATCTCACAGACCATGAAATAATTTATGAAGTGTTTTTTCCCCCTTATTTGAGGCCAGTTTGATAATCTTCCCAAATTATACTGAAGAGTGGCGTGTTTACAATTTTACATCTTAATGCTACTGATTGTGTCAAAGCCTCCCAGATCTCGAATCGTAAATATCAAACATGTTTATAATCGGCTCCGACAGAATAGTGAGCAAACCTGCAATTGCCAATGAGAGCGAGCAACCAGATGTTGCATACTTGTGTCGCTGTGACAAAAATCCAAAACAAATGTCCAACCCACCACTGCTGCAAAAGCTTATTCCGCCTTCTCAGCCATGACTTCAATTATATGTTTGACTTTATTTTCTTTTTCATTTGATCACACACGTTCCTGAAAGATCTCAAGCCTCTGGAATCGCCACTGGGAAATTGTTTCATACAAACAGCATGGTCTTGAGTTCTGGCCAAATAGGGATTACCATCAGGGTGAATGCCACATGCGCTCAGTTGTTACACATCGTCATCGACATGTCTAATGGCTTATGTTGAGAAAAGGGAATTATAGATGCAGAATTTATACTTTCCAAGAGAAATGGACAAAATAATATAGATTTCTCTTTTGATAAAGATAAGCCAGTTTGCCTGGTTTGTGCAGATACACTCTGAGTGGTTAAATAAATGATTAAGAGGCTGAAACCTTATTTAGAAGGAGAATTTGTAAATGAACTCTTCCGCTGTGGAGCTGCTGACACTGGCCAAAGGGAAATTGTTCCAAAGATCAACTAACCCGAGCCAGCTGTGAGTAGCATCTGACATCAGACACAAACAGGAGCAGTTCCAGCAATACAGAGGATTGGTCTGACTTGAAGGATGTACAAATTGAAATGGCCTTGTTACATTCAATTTTGGGAGGATGATGAAGCTTAATGTCCATTGGATATCCACATATTTGTGTGCTTTGCTATCCTGCAGCCTGAAAGGTGCACAACATCCAATTTGGGGAAACTCTAAATACTCAAAGTACATTTAGAGGTATGCAAAATATCACATAAATGTTGCCAACAGCTCCAGTGTCCGCCACCACTCTAAATTACAACCGTATCGATTTTACATCCATTACATTTCTACATGTCGATAAAATACAAGGACGACTCTGGAGTCGTATGAAGGCATATTCTTTACCCTTTTGATGCAGCCATGCTAAGTGTTTCCTCTGATTCAAGGCTTACATCACTGTAGTGGTTGAGATGAAAATGATATTGATCTACTCATCTGACTCTGGGTAAGCTGGCAATCAATGTGTATTTGCCAAAATGTCAGACTGTTTATCCTGATGCTGCACTACGGCCATGTCTCACTTCAGCTCTCCATATGACAGCAGGAGAAAGCAGCTGTCGATTGAAATCTTTTCATGGATTTTATGACGCAGCTCTCGTGTGAGGTTATTCCTCTTCTTCCCCTTTCCATATTTTTGCCCGATGCCGGTACTCTGCACAAGAGTTAATTTTGCATTCATAAGTGTACTAGTGGCTCAGGAGTCTGTTTTCTATTGTTGTACCATTTTGCAATGTACACTGTTTTTATGGAAAGCTCAAAAAACAGAAGCAGTCCTGTTATAGATTGCAAAAGCTCAGGTTTCACATATCCAACAGACCCGGAGTTACATGGGCATCCCAATGGTGTCTTTCTGTCCATCTGATAAATTGAAGTCCAATATTCAATTTACTCGAACATTGTTTGGTCTCCATAAACCCCTGAAAAAAAAGTCTCTTTAGCGTGATCGATACTTAGTTTTCTTTTTCTACCTTGACTCTTTGAAATCTGATGCTGGCGTAGCTTACAGCTTGTTTGGTGCAAAGAGGTGCCTGATGTTCTGAAACCACTTGCCCCTCTTGCTCTCCTTAGCTGTGTTGCCTTTCAGGGCTAAAAATATAGATGACAGTTGTTCTATATTTATATTAATGTTGTCTGTCTTCATAGTGTCTTCATCCAACTGCACCTGAAATATTTAATCTTCAGGTTATATCCAAATGCACCTCACATGCAATTAACTTTATATTATGTTTCATTACCTATTCCACAAGTTTATAATTCTGTAAATGTGCAATATCCAGGATCAAAATATCAACTACTGTTTTTTTTTATTGCTGATGGAATAAAAAGGTAATCTTACTGCTTTTATAGTTAAACCAAATGAGCTATCTTTCATAACAACAAGCTATATTATTGTTATATTATTATCTGTTTAAATTACCACTCATTTCCTCGTATTCTGTGCCTTGACAATAAATAGAAATGTAATTATATTCTTTATTGTAGTTTTCTCTATTCCTTTGTTTCACGGATTTGTTTGCTTTTTCTCACAATACCTTTCCATGTCCATTCTTTCTGTGGACAATTATGTAAGCAGTTTTTTTTATTTTTGTTATAATAATGTTGATTTAATCAGCTATTACGGTTGTTTGCCTGAAGCCAAAGTTAGGCCGCATGACCGACTTGTTCCTAAGTGGCTCTTGTTAATCAGTTAATTAGCGTAGAGTGGCTATATTTAAGTTTGTGTTTGTGGTTTATGTTGTTCTCTTAGCCATGTACCCTAGTAATGTATATTATGATGCAGGTTTGACAGGCCACCATATAGAGCAGGGTACATGCTAAAAAAAAAAAAACATAACATCCCACAAGATGGACAAGCAGCTATATAGTGTTACATAATATATTTAATGTATATAATTATTATATAAATATACAGTATATATAATACTGTTGTCCCACAAAGCACAGCTGACACTGAAGAGACAGCTGTAGGAAACAAACTCACTTGGATCAGTCAAATTTTAGATTGACTGAGTGATATATTATGTTTGTGCAAGTATTTTCTCTACGTTTCTCCAGTGGTGAAGCTTCTGTCCACATGACAAAAATGGAAACAAGGTCAATTTCTGGGTATTTAAAGTATTTTTTTCTATTTATTGAAATGCTCTTTCTGTATTTAAAATGACCAGTTTTTAATTTTAATACAAACATTGCATTCAATAATGTCTATGGCCATTTCGGGGGTTAAACATAACATGGATTCAACAACACCTCAGATGGGAAACACAATATTAACAATGTAAAGTGTTACATATCCAGAACACAACAATAGCATTAAGTTAGTGTAATAATGATATTCATAATTTTTTTTTTTTGTTCTGTTTTGGTCTCCACCAATATCTGAGGGCAATATTTGGCTTTTCAGGAGCTAAGTGATTTACTACATTGACTATAGTTAGTCTCCAGCTATGTGTCTGAGTGTCTGTAAACTGTTTGGTGTTGTGTAGAGCAGATTTATCAGTCTTGCTGAGAACATCTACCCAATGCTGGAGGCTGATGAGACTGTGGCGAGTGGATCTACCTCCCTCTGTTTCTGATGGAGGCTGTACTTGCAAAATTAGTCTGTACAGCCCAGAGACCCCAAACAGAGCTTAAATTGGCTACACGTTGCATAAAGCTGCAGGGTTGGCTGTTATTTCCCAGTGGGGTAGAGGTACTAGCAGTGCTTTAATAAAACACAATCATTTAATTGAATGTTAATATCGAAATGCTCTTTAAAATGTATTTAGAGTGAACGACTATTGACTTAGTGGTTTAAGGTCACAGCCTCAGTTTTCCAGTTATGTGCTGTTTTCTATTTTGGGATGGATGGGCTCATTGAAAACGCCTCTCATCCTGTGACACTGCTTCATCACCGGAGACTTGGCATTCATTCCACTCCAGCTCCTCACACCTAATTTTAAATGGCCACTTAAATCTCGACTTATCCTGTGGGTTTCTATTTGAATTACTTTCAGACGGAGGCAGAAAACAGAAGGAGGGAACAAAAAGGAGAGGATTGCTGTTGGTGTGGAGGGGTAGAGCAGTTGTCACAAGCTTCTACAACAGTTGGATTAACATTAAGGCAATTTTCCACAGCGTGCTCGAGTTGATGAAGCGGCGCTACTTTTGCATTCGGGGCCTGAAATTACACTCCCAGTGATGCTTTATTTAAGTATTATCTGTGGTCTCCACTTACATAAGCCCAGATGAGATGCCACAGCCCTGACATGTTTGCTGCCATGGTGCTATTGCGGTGGGGAATGTGACTGTAAATTACACAAACCCAATGACATCGCTCTTTGTGTCTTTGAAGAGAAAATTGGAGGAGCAATTCAACTCAGTCAAATGAGATAAAACCCTCATGTTCACCAGACGTTGTTTCTGCAAAACCATTGTTGCTGTGAATGAATTGTGGCTGGTCTATAATAATTAAATACACAAACTGCAGCATTCTATTGACAGGGCTCTATTAGGTAATGTGAAGACCAGCACAATTCAAGGGAAAGAAAAAAATCAAATGTATGCGTATGTGTGTGTGTATGTGTGTGTGTGTGTGTGTGTGTGTGGAGGTAGGGATTCAATATCCTCAGGTGGAAGCAGACAGAGAAAGCACTCTGCGTGAGTTAAGAAAGTCATTTCAAGCTGTCAATCAAAGGGAATCGCTGACATCCGCTTGAAGATGGAGGTATCAATCACCCAGAGTGCAGCAGGGTTTATACTGGGAATGCTATGACATGAGACCCAAACTGAGGACTGGTTACTGGAGAGCTCTCTCACTCCCTCACTCTCTCCACGCACGCAGTCAGTGACTAAGAAGGACTGCAGACTGAATACCAGGGGTTTTCAGTCTATATATATATATATATATATATATCTATAGATATATACATAAAAACATGCCAAAATGTACCAAACCTTTGTATGAAATTACAGTTGCAATTAATTATATTGTCATTATCAATTAAGTTTTACAAAAACATATGTAGGTTTGATGAGATATGATTTTACTTAATTTTTACAAAACATCCTCTGTAACACAGGGCTACTTGACTACATTGTGATGCAGAACCCAGGTAATGGATTCAGTAACACACACTTTTCCATCACTTCTCTCGCTGTCTCCATTACAGTTAAAGTAAATTATGTGTTGCTGACAGTCTGTGCTGCTCTGTTTATAATGATGGAGCAAAACAAGGTCAGGGGTTCCAGCTGCTGTTCGAATGACATGTTCTGGTCATAAAGGTTAATGGGTTAATGTGCGTGGTGAATCTGTTTCTCACTGCTGTAGTAACTGCTCCATAACAGGAATTTTCTTTTCATTTCGAGCAATTCATTATAATAAAGGAACTACAGGTGAAATTGTTGTTCCATAAAAAACAGCCTGTCAAAAAACTCAAACCACTTAATAACTGCACTTAAAGTTGTGTTTAATTACAACTACAAATAAGAGAAAAGCATAAGAACCACATCAGCACATAAAACTAGTATCATATTTATCTAATAGCTAAAAAAATACAAATATCATATTATCTTAATATTTCCTGCAATTTCTACATTTGTTCAACACATCAGCAGCAAACAAACTCTGGCCTCAAATACCACCGGTGAGCTTGTCATCAAGTGCATGATCGTGTGTATGTGCTTCAACAGTCCAATAAAATAGTTAATATAAAAAGGAAAGTTGCATTCCATGATTTGCATCTTTGTATTCCAGAACAACGGAGGCATCTCATCACTTTGTCACCGTCAGTCTCCATCAAAGACGCTATTTCCAGTTTATTTTATCAAATGGCCAAAGACGCTGAAATTGATGAGTTCTATTTGTGTCCATGTCTTTCAAACTCAGAAATAGACGTTTCTGAGGAAGACAGTCTGTGACGTAGCAAGAAAGGTGCGCTGCCCAGAATCAAATTCAAAGTTCATTCAGGAATAAAAAAGAAAATCTAACTACAAATGTTACAAGAATATTTACTGACAATATTAAT
This sequence comes from Paralichthys olivaceus, assembly GCF_024713975.1. Lineage (NCBI taxonomy): Eukaryota > Metazoa > Chordata > Actinopteri > Pleuronectiformes > Paralichthyidae > Paralichthys > Paralichthys olivaceus. Next base: position 13,367,134 of record NC_091109.1, read on the forward strand.
AATAATATATTACTGATATAATACTGATATTTACAAGAGAGAAGAGCTGGGCGATACAAAAGTGCAGCAAAGGTTTTTATTTGGTTGAAGTGAATAAGACAGTTTCCTGTTGAGGGGCAGTTTGGAGATTAAGGTTCAGTTTTGTTGAGATAAGGGCACAGCATCTGATGGCTGCTGACAACATCACTGCGCCGGTTCCAAGGACGATGTGAAGTAGAACTAACAACAATAGCAACAAAGACCACACTGCATTTCCGCACGGCTTTTATGTCGGTTGTCTTCAACAAAAAGAAAATTCAATTTGTATAACACATTTGTCAAATCACTTTGGTTGCAGTTTGTCGTCCTTGGGCTATTTCTCCTTTTAAAAAAGATTTCACATGGAAATACAAAAAAACAGGATGCATCTCCACGCAGGTTGCTGAATTTTAACAACCTTTGTGTTTATTTAAAAGGTGGTTGGAATTTTGCAGAGCTTTGAGGTGGGTAAAGGCCAAAGATAATAGACAAAACAAAACCAAGTCCCCAGGAGGATAATGAATTCCATGAAGTCAGGAAAAGTAAATGGCAACAATTCATTTCCAGAGTTAGGGCTGCTGAGAGAGAGCTTTACAATGACATCATGCATTATATGTATTAATGTGAATGGCCAACAACATTTTACACTCCAACTGACAGCAAACATGTTCTCCCTTATGTCAAAATATATAAAACATTTACTGGAATAAAACTGTCAAATTAAACCACCTAAATTTGTTTTCCAGACGCCAACAAACTCACTGCTCTGCAATGCATTTTGGGCCCTATTCCCACATATGAACTCAAACTTGCAGACTCTGCTTTGCCTCTCACAATCCTAGAGGCTCATGGGAATGTCGACGTTTAGCATCTAATTGAAACAGTAAGACTGATCACTTGGGGGCCATGAACAGCCACAGACTTTGGAGCTACCTTGTCCTGGAGCAAAGTGTTGTCAAGAGGAAAATCTTCCCTAATCGCTGTGCCAGCAAACAGGTCAAGAGAATCAATAGAGTCATTTGAACCTATCCTCTGGGAACCATAAAAATATCACAACAAATTCCCCAGCAGACTCATCACTAGTTGTTGAGATGTGTTTCTCTACAGGTGAGCTGATTCACTGGTGGTGGGGCTGTCTTATAAAAATGAATTTCTTTAAAATTCAAAGAAAAGCAGTGTCTCCCCCAGTGCAGCACTATAATTAACTGGTACTTCCAACATCACATCATTAAATTCAAACATTCTCTGTCATAACTGCAAACATCTGCAATAAAAATCACACACACACACACACACACACACACACACCTCTGACGTCTCCGCTGGCTCCTGTGATTGTTTACATCATAAAATTGATTAAGACACTAATGCCTGCCCAGTTGAAGAAGTTGTCCAAGGTTTCTTCTCAGCTTGAAACACTATCCATTATCCACGAGCGGCACGCAATTAAACTTTAGGATGACGTGCAGGATTTGTGGGTCTGACTAAAACAGTGTGGCTGAAGCGAGGCCCCGCTTCCTGCCTCAGTGCCTCCCTGGCATTAACATGCGTCCCGGGCAGATTGGATTACAAAAGGATGGCTCCGAATGCGTCACTTCACACCTGATTGAATGCGTCTCCACGTGCGTCTCAAGTGTCCACCTCTGATTGGATCTCACTTCTCCGCTTTATATGCAAATAGACGCGTTCGTCATTTCTGCTCGCAAGGACCGAATCATGTTGTTTGTAGCCAGTCTGTGTTTACAGACGTGTCCGTTGTCGATGTGTGCGTGTGAGCGTGTCAACAGAGAGAGAGATGAACCAGGAGCGGCTGAGCAGATCAACGTGCTGTGTGCAGCTCGTGGCCACAATTATTTCAGTGGTCCTTCATATGTTGCCGTGGACACGCGCATGAGAGAACAATGTGGCCATGTGCGTCTCAGGGCGGGTTCACACCAGACTAGTTTAGTCTGGTTGAATTGAACCCTGGAGCATTTACGCCTGGTGCGGTTGATTTGGATAGTGTGAACACCGGAGTCGAACTCTGGTGCAGAACAACCAACGGTACTCCGGTCCGCCTTAAAGAGACGGTCTCAGACGTCAAGTGAACTCTGGAGCGGTTCACTGATGGCGTGAACACCCTTCGAACAAATGACAGGAAGTGTATCGGTTAAGCTGTCATTTCATCGGTTTAAGAAAGTGTTTCTCTTGACCGCTGAGTGACCGCACCGATTGCAACCAAGATGTCAACTGGCGGGGGACAAAGTGAGAAGCCTCCTCGATATTTTGGCTGAAGAGAACATATCACAATTTCTAGAGACGGTTGCACAAGAACACTGAGGAATTCAAAATATTTAGCAAGCAAAGGAAGGAGAGTGGATTCCAGCGAACTGTTGAGCAGTGTCGAAAGTGAGAATAACTGCCTCAATAGTACATCAAAGTACGCAACGCTTTACAGAAAAGTGGTAGCTGTGCAGAAGTAGAGCACAACTTAGTTGCAGATCAACACCAGCATAAACAGAACCCGACAGTACCATATTAGAAATTGGGGTGGGATTCTTTTTATACACACAAGCGACATTTCCACCACATGACTTGTATTTATATTTTCTGGGTTGTTTGCCTTTGTGTACACGATTTGGACCAGTTGGAAAAAACGGGACTCTGACTTTTTGGTGTGAACCTCCGAATGAAGTGAACAGATCTCAAACATGTCCTCCATGTATCTTGGAGACACATGAACTTAGAGCTGTCAAACTGTACTTGGATCACTAACAGATATTAATGCAGCAATATATGAGCTCATGATCTGATGTATGAAACTGTTTTACAAATTATGTTTTAATGATGGAAAACAAGACTGCTGTACTTTTCCAGGGAGCTGATTCTCGCATGAGAAATCAAGCCCCGTTTTAGCTTTTTTACAGTCTCTTTAAAGGAATGTGACATCTAAGTGCAATTTCTCCCCTTCCTTGCCTCCACTTCTCCCTTTTAACTTTGGGAAATTTTTGTGATAATTATTTTATTACCTTCTGAAGTCAGGCATCTGAACTTCAAAGCTTATATGGATTCATGGCAAAGTATTCAGAAGAGACACACACTCGCTCTCTCTCCCTCTCTGTCTCTCTCAGCCTCTCTCTGGCAAACTTTTTATCTGCTTAAAGAGGTCTATTGCTTATGGAATCAAAGCACCGCTGGAGCACAGCCTCTCAATAATGCAGCACCCGCACCTTCCCCGGCTGTGGCTCACAGGAGAAAAAAGTGAAAAGGTTAGACTCCGAACCCCCCCAAGCAATTGTTAAATAACACTGATTTCAAGCACCTCTGGTGCTTATTCTTTTTTTCCAGTGCATCCAAAAAAGCAGCACTGTTTTCCTACACCTCAGACACAACATCTCTTTCCCCATAACTCAAACCTGGTTGAGACATTAATATGATTCCCTCTGTCGCCTAAATCTTGTGATCCCCTTTTGAATTATCATTAAACCTGTGATTGAATAAAGCGTCCCAATGTGAAAACATTTGACCGATGTGCTCATTAATTTCCCTCAAATAAGATGATATATTACATGTTATTATACTCTGCATAACTAATAACTATTGCGCAGCCATTATTCAGCATGGATGTGACAAAACGCCTTAATGGCCACAAGACCCCGAAGTGACGGATGATACAAATGTCACAGAATTTCAAATGAACAGAAGTAGATCACAATAATGGAAGAGTTCTCCATCTTTTAAATGAGCTGGGCTCCCCCATACTGAAGTTGTTTCCTAAACCCCCAACCCAATGTCACACACATACAACAGAGTGAAGTTTTTTTTTTTTTTTTTTTTTACAATTCACTGTTTGCCCAGGAAACACAAATCTGAGGGACAGGGCCTTCTGCTCTCTGTCTCTTCACATCTTCTGATTGACTGATCAGGACTCAGTTGGTGGCTTTATAAGTCCTGACAGGAGGTTATGTCAGAGTTAAATGTCAAAACTTATAAGAACCGCACCCGCCATTGCAAGGACCAAGAAAATTCCCAGCTTGATGATGCAACGGTCTGAAATCCTCGATATTTCAAGACATAAAGCTATTGTCACGTGAACAATAGATTACTCATTACTCATTTTACTTTTTTCATCTAGATTTTGAAAATTACTGTTTCCATTAGTCCAGAGATGTCAAACCCAAGGCCCGCGGGCCACTTCCAGCCCGTGGTACAATTATATCTAGCCCGTGATAAAATATCATATGTCTGTCTTAACTGGCCCGCCGGTGCGCAATGCCCGGCTAGAAACACACGGAGCGAGCGAGCCCCAATTTTAACTCGCCATGTGGGAGCCTAATTTTGTCCCTCTCTGTGATTGAATTTGACACTACTGCATTAGTCCATTCAAGAGACATTAGAATGTCCTTTGTATCTTTTTTTAATCCATACTTTGCCTTTGGAACAGTATACTGTGAAACTCTTCTACGACGGTAAGCGAATGCATCACTGTTCATGTGGTGCCTTTTATTTTTACACAAAACAAGTAAAACGAGTTGCCCCTAATCGGTAATGAATCCAAATCCTTCACATATTTATAATTTTGTACTTCAATACTTACCTCAGGCCTCATGCCCCCATACAATACATGACCTTTACCTGTACATATTGCCTATTTGTACTTTCTGGGGAGATGTAAATCTGCCTTTCCTTGTACTTGTACCATGTGCAATGACTATAAAGTTGAATCTAATCTAATTGCACCATGTTTGTATCTGCTAATAGTTTGTTGCATGAGTTTCTATTATCAACTCACTGCATCAACAATACTTAATCCTGTTCCATTTTTGTCTGCGATGCAATCACTAGTGCCTGCAGTAGCCTCAGCTTGCCAGTAGTTACCTGCTGTGATCTAAGTGAAATGGGGAGTTTTGCTGCTGATTTTACACGATGAAATATTGGATGCTACTGTCATAACATCCTATAAAAGTCTGGAGAAGCAGTGATGTTGCTTCTCTGTGTAGTGCAATAAAATGTCTTGAAATTGACTTCAATATGCTGTCAAACACGGATTGACAACATGATTGACAGTCGTCTTTGTTATTCACACATAAAACATTTCCATGCGTGATTGATTTGGTTTATTTCTCACTGCGCTGTCTTTGCATCAGATATTCAATTTGGAAAAAAAAAACATTATTTGAATGAGAATTTTAAATATCCATCCAATTCTTAGTCTGAATACATTTGAATCCAGAAATATGCCATGCAGTTGCTGAATCATGCTTTAATTAACATCCACAACACATAGTTGTTGATGGTTCAGGAAATGCAATATTTATAGCTCCCCATAGTTCACTAATTGGTCCAACACAAAACTAGCTGGTTTTCATCATAAATTCTTAAACGGAAATTGAAATCTGTATATTGTAAATTAGTAGAGGCTTACATGTTACCAATATCCACAACTTTGATTGAGTATTTGCACAATCTCTCATGGTTCCACAATTTGAACCATAGAAGGTAACTAGGAATGGAGTTAAGAACAATAAGACAATCTGTTGTTTCAAGGAATAGAACATAGACCTCAGTGCCATTGAGTTAAAGCCACTTTAAATCATCCCGCATAGATTATAATGAATACTGTGTTGAATCATATGATGAAGCATGGATGGAAAGATATGTATAAAAGCCATAAAACCTAATTAACTTAGGGCTCCGAGACTTTAGATGCTATATAGACCTCCTGTTTTATGTCATTTGATTAAACAGAAATCTATTGAGTAATATGGATCAGGCAATTAAACATATTAAATATTGGGCCTTTGAAATCCTTGAGAGTCTGAGTATTTGTATTTCAAAGACTTTGAAATTGGGTGAAAAGTTTGAGACCAAATTTGAAAAGGACCTGCGGAACATCAAATCGAAAAAAGAGACTCCAGGACATACTCAGGTTCAGGGTCGAGTGGACTTTTGAAAACCTCTAGAAAATTAAAAACCTGAAAAAATAAACCCTCTGGTTGCCTTCCAACTGTCTGAGAATTAAATAAAACCATTTTCTCCAGGAGAACAGTGTTCTATTGAGAAATTTTACTAAATTGGATTCAAGTATCGTGCATATTTCAGTAGATAAGCCATCCATGCCCTGTTGCTTAATATGAATCCACTGCAAAAAAGGAATAAAAAAAGATTAGCATAGCTGAAGATGCCCTGATGCCCAAGAAGCAGCCTTAATACAGATCCTATAAATACAAAATACCCCATCAGTGATGTGTGCCACTCCACATATAAGAAATGGGAAACAATATAGCACAAAGACCTGGTTGTGTCCATGCAAAGTCACGTTTTTGCTAATGGCATCAGCCAGGAAGCCTCCTTAGAGAACAGGAAGTATTGACAGAACACATTTTATGAGCAGAACAGAAAAAAAAAAACCTCTACGTATGATCCTACCTCAGAGGCAGATTTTCAGTTTTTGTGGGAAATGATAGATGCTCTGCCTCCCTTTTCCCCTTGGTATTCTTTTGCTATAAAGCACCACTCGTTGGGCTGGTTGGTAAACATGAGCGAGCTGTGTGCAGAGCAGCTTTAAGTGATCAATAGTTAAATGCTTACTGCTTTTAGGTGTGGGAAATGCATCTTGTGGCTGGAGTTAAGATGTAAGGTCATACGCCTTGATGGTGTGTGGTGAAAGGCTCGGTTCGCTTTTTTTTAAATGGTCTGATAAAAACGAATATAACTGTAGTCATAACACAGACAAAATCCTTTTTCAGTCATTTTTAACATTATATTTATTGGTTAGACAAACAATATATTCCTTTTTTGCTCGAGTATAGCAGCTAAACTGCAGAGCTGGCTTTGTTTGTCCAGGCTTGAATTGTACAGCTTGATAGGTTTCATCCAAAGACATGAAAAGTGAACGATTAGCGCCTTTTGAAAACATCCAGCGGTCGATCATGGGTTCTTTGAGTTCTTTTCAACAACCAAAGACAAAAGTGCCAATGTGAACTCAAAAGCAAAGCCATTCATTCTAAATGTGAATGTGCAAAGCAATGGTCGGCACAAAACCAACTTCATTTGGGTAGTCAAGAGCAATAATTCAAACAACTGCTTTAAGTCTTAAAGAAAAAAATATTGATGACAGTTGATAGGTAACCTGGAGACTGTTAAATGCCCATAGCCATGAACATGAGTGTCAATGCTTGTTTGTCCAGTGCCCCCAGCAACCCTTAAAGGATAAGCAGTGAGGATAATGAATGGATAAATAAGACATAAAGGCACTGAAAGAGACAGTCGTGCTTCTGACCTCATCCTTCCTGCTACATGACCACAAACAGGCAGATCCAGAACCCCAGTTGTTTCAGACAGTGTGAGGTGAAGACTTCACAGGCTTTTTTCCTAAAAGAAAGCTGATATCATACATTGAAAAGGATTATTGTTGGATTATCATTATTATTCTACAACACGGTTATGTGCACTATGAGCTAGGGTACTATGTTTTTGAAGGGATTGATCTATTTGGCACCACTGCCCCTCTCAAGTATCCTTTTAGTGAAATTAGTGATCTTGATCCCTTGATAGCCATTTCAAACCTAACATTCCTACATCCATGGAAAAAAAACTGCTGAAATTCTTCTGCTGCACACAATATGTTCTTCATGTGTCTTTAAAAATATATATTCTGTTCCACATTCCATATTCTGTGGCTGCCAACCCTCTTCTATGCTTCCTCTCTGCTGACAAAATATACTAATTGTCATTCAACTGGATTCGACTCGCTTGCGTTGCTGCATTTGTAATTGTGATCTAGTTATTTCAAAGACCTTTTTTTTTTTTCATGTGTGGCTCCCATTATTGCACTCCCCCTGTGGCTATTTTTTATCAGGCTCTATCACGCTTTATCATCACTACTGTAAGCAGACTACAGCCATGCATAGTGCTTTGAACACTCTTGTTCCACCAAACTCTTGTGGGGTATGCTTGAAATCTTTTTTACTGTTACTTTTTAAAGTCATTAGGGATCTATCCTGTACACCTCAATGTGTTTGGACCATACTGTGCTAAGATCAGCAGTAAGTAGATCAAAAATACTGTGTGATCTCATTTGTCTTTTTGTGCAACCGCGATTCCTGACACATTTTAATAAATCTAGGGGAAAGGATGGATTCGCCAAAGAAAGAGTGCAGTTCATTTGGAAGTTAAAAGGCTTAACTTTAAGCTGTAATGGGCTAAACGCTGATGTAAGTGTGACCTGCCTAAACCACAAAGGGATTGGAAATGAAAAGGGCCTTCCATTAATTGAGCAGCTGTAGTTTCTGCCTTTTGTCCAAATTAGATTTTATTCTCTGCGTTGTCACTGATGGAAAAGCCCGTCCACAGGGAGAGAGAGAAATCTAAACGTCTCTAATGGTGTCTCCTAAAGTGCAGCAAGTGATTCACAGTCCGGGTAATGTTGGACAGAACTGGCTGATGTCATTTTTGAGTGGTTTCAGTTCAGGTTTTTCAGTCGTCAGTTGAAGCTGCCAAGTACAGAATAGCCTAGTTGAGCTTAAAAAACTCGACTCAAGATGTCACAACCAGGCAAACTCAAATGTCACCTCTCGGCTCTCATTAGGCATTCGCGTCGCGAGCAGTCAGTACTTCATCCTGCTAGCCGTCAACTTGAATTGACATTTCACTCAGTGTCTCTCATTTCACTCAGTATTCTTCTGAGGCTACCTTTGCCTCTGTCTGCTCATCTCCAGTCATGCCATTTCACCTTTTTGTCTCCCTGGAAATGGATTATCCAGCCAGGACAAAAATTAAACTGCCAAATCAATTAGGACTCGTCAAAGGTACAGATTCATTTCCATGCTTCTTCATTATGCTCTTTCATGGACCCAAACTCGGGTTATCGGTTGCACCGCTGCAATGTGCCAACCTACAATTGTTGACATTTAGAAGAAGCTGCGATGCTGAATATGAAGATTTGATTTTAATGCAGGGTTAGGAAAGAGCACTTGAATTCCCTACTTACGTTAAAGGCACAGTTATCTAACTATGTATTAATTCATATGATAGTCAAGTCAAATTCAAAATCCCTCTATTCTCACAAGTCAAAGACAGTGTTACATCTGCATTTCTAAAACTTAAGGATAAGCAGGTACAGGTGAACAAACCACTTGCTTCGGATGTGGAAGACTTATTGTTTCCCAGCACAGTCAGCGTCTTTCTTTTGACATTCAAAACAACCTCTCCCAACCTTGACAAAGTGTAAGTGCCTCAAATTATCCAAACATTAATGTGACTAAAATGTTTAGTCATATTAGCCTAGGGCTGATAATGTCAATCAGTCAGTCCCCCACTTTGATCCAGACTGAAATATCTCACCAGCAATCGCATTGATTGCTGTGAAATTGAATGAAGTCGCCCAGCTTTGTTGATCCTCTGAGTTTTTTTCTCTCTCTCTATGAGCAGATTGACATTTTTAGCCTAAAGTGAAATGTCTTGACAACTGATGAATGATTGCCCTGATATTTGCAACAGTCACCTGTTAACAGTCTGCCCATGGCTTTGCAGGAAACAGATACGTATCCAAATGCTCTTTTGTTGCATTTCTGACAGAGTCGGTGCTCAAGATGTGTCCCAGTATATATCCAGGAGTATGTTGATGGGTGGGCCTTGTACACAAATGCGTGTCACTTATGCAACTTGCAGGAGTCAGTTACAAGCACAGCAATAAATCATCCAACTATTACTACTGCATCAGTGGGGAAGAAATCAAGGCTCGGGCTTCAGGGCTATAGTTACACAACAATCTCTGTTTTGATTGCACATAGTGTCAAAGGTTACAGTCGGATGACTTGTCAACATGGATAGAGAAAAAATGTGTTTTGCTTTAATTATTCTCACTAGATGAATTTTACTGGGGGTGCATGTTTAGGACAAAATCACATAATCTCTTCCAGGGTTCAGTAGTTTAGTTCCTGAACATAACGGTATTACCATTACAGCTGAGAATGTGCTGTCACCAGTCAAGTGAACACATTTGTCTCATTTTGGATGATGATAGATGACATGTTGCTGATATGGACATCACATCCATACCCATCATATGTATCATTCATGGAGACAATGACAAATGGGATGTTGTCATTCAGTTTTGAGGATTTACTGTGAGGGTGTCGTTTTGCACTCCTGTCTGATTTATTATTTCTCTCCTCACAACATATTTATGACCACCAACTACATTATTGAATTATTTATGCATCACTTATGTTTGCTTTTATTACCTCTGCCAAGGAGGTTATGTTTTCCCCCCTGTACAATTGGTGGAAGGATGTGGTATGTCAGGGAATTTAATAACAAATATTCCTTTCAGAGGGAAGGGATATTGTGCTTCCTTTTAATATGAGTTTGGTGTTATTGTGTGTGTTTTCTCCTAAATGTCAGTTTTTGTAACATTATTTTCAAGAACAAAAGCGTCAAGTTTAAGGTTACACATATTTTTCTTTATAATATGTTAAGGTACCTTTTGTTATATTTCAAGATTACAGTTAAAGAACACCATCTCGTGCACATTTTAGTATTCCGAGGCAGTCTTTAAATAAAAGTCTGAGAAATAATTATTATTTAATCCTAATACACTATAATAATTTATCCAAATTTCATCACTTTCTTAGATATCAATTGGAAATGACGCTCTTTTTAACACTGCTGTATTTGAGGTTTTGAGACTTTCTTTTTTTATTTAATCACATGTTATAAACTCACACTCCATAAATTTATGAAACTTGTCTGTCTAAGGTGCTGGTAATATCTGTGTGGCTCGTTCTGAAAACAGAAGCTGAAAATAGGACAAACCTTAGATAATTTGACCCCAACGTTACACTGGATCTGATGTGCCCTCATCTATTGGCACTTTTTTTTTAAGAGTTAGCTCATCGAATCTTATTATACTTCTTTTCTTCAACTTAACATTGATACTGACTCACATTTCAATAAGAGCTCCCTTTTGGTCTATAATTCCTGTAACATTGGCTTGTCAAAGGATCATTTCTCCTTCACTGGATAAAGTAATGGAGTAATTTTGCACAATTCAAGTACTTTCATGTTTTCTACACGCACAATTGCAGGCTTTACATGTAATTAACATAGCTCTTGTCATAAACCAATGGGCTGTGAAGGGGATTAGTGTTTGCATGTGAATGGGACCCCTGTCAGCTGTGGAATGTAATTAGGGTTAACAACCAAGCTTAGACCCCAAACATCTTCTAGCAGGAGTCAGTGAGCATTGTAATTAGTAAGCACTTTGTGCTTTATGTACACTAACTGTACACCCACTACGACCTCACTTTGTTCTGAAGGGGGGGGGGGGTGCTCTGCCACAGAGGAGCCACAGCTGGGAGGAGAGATGGAATTTGAAATACACACAGCATTCACAACCCATTATCAGATATGATTAAGTTGTATGGTCTGTAATGGATCTTGATGGCTACAAACACAAAACACATCAATCATAGCTGGAGACTTGTCATTGCGCATCAATAGACTGTCAATTTGCCCTCATGCAGTGGTTACTGTTAAATTGCTTTCCCTCTGAAGCTTTCTTTATATACATTTTACATGGTGAATGAGATTACATTTAACTAAGTAAACAAACTATTGACATTGGTGCTTGGTATTCCAAGGAGATATATATATATATATATATATATATATATATATATATACAGTATATCTATACATTTGTTGACATCAACCCTTATCACCACAAACTGTCTTGACATCTTCTTCAATGTGTTGTAGATCCGCAGGCTGTTTTCATTTTAGCGTCAGTCTCGTGGAAGAAACATCATCACTCTAGTCTTGTCTTGAATAAAGCTGTAATGTCAGCCTTGACTCAAAGGCTGAGCCGACAACCACCTGAACCAGACAGCAGCCGTGTTAGCTTTGCTGCTAACTCGCAGACAGGAACACACATTTTGTCCTGCACCTTATCTTATTGAATGAGTGACCAAACAAACAATCAGCGGGGAAAAGTGCCGAGCTAATGTCAGTCTGCAGGCTCGAGAGCGCATTAGCTGCTCGGCTGCTGCACATTAAACAGCATGTAAACGTTCCTCGAAATCTCACTTTGGTCCAGTTAGATGTTCTTCAATACGACTAAACAACACTCTGTACTGCTCATTACATACAGGCTGCAAAAAGAGACGACTGGATGGGAGTCCAGTCTGACTTAAGTAGTTTCTCAACCATTTAACTGAGGCATCTTGTCATGTTTAACTCCTGATGGGGCCATCTCTAGCAGCGGAAGTACATTAAACCCAGAGCAATTCAAGCACTTCAGGTTTCCGGCAATTGGTGCAGTGTCCACATGTAATAACATCCTTAGGTTTGGTTTTAGGATTGTTTTAAAAACAGGTTAGAATGTAATCAACCATGACTTCATGTCAATAGATCAATCATCGTGACATAATACAATGGTTGAATAACTAACAATGTCCTACCTAAACTTTCTATTGCTGCTCTTCTTTAATAAAAGTATTTCTGGGCATTTGTCACAGTTTATATTTAAACTATATTTATTGGGTTTTACACGAATAAACTTTTACTTTAAATAATACAATATTTGCATATTCAGTGGAGAATCATAAGCTTCAGTGGGCAGCTGCTTTTGCCCAAAAGAAATACAGAATATAGTAATATAAGTAATCATCTTTTGCATTGATTTTCACTGGGTTAGAATGAATTCATGTAGGCCATCGTCTAGTGGGGATTGCTTGTTACAGTGTTGATCACTTCTGCTTTCAGACAGCGAGGCAGTCAAGCAGTCTCTTTTAAGATGATGATGTTTCTCCTTTTTCAAGTTCGAAATAGTATATTTTGAAAGATGATGTAAGAGTCCGTGTCAATACTTGTTTAATTTTTAATCGTCCGCCTGTTCCTCCTCTGTCAGACAACCCTAAGAGAGAGAATATTTCGGTTTATCCTCATTAATGGCAGCTGTCTTTTTATGATATTTCTCAAATCAAAGAATCTTTCTAATTTGCTCGCTGATGTAATTATTTCAGTTGAAGCAAGAAAAAAAAAAAAACTCCCCAAAGATAGTGTTACATTGTTAAACATCATCAATTGGTGCTTTGATGCCTCAGAGGTTACCTCATCTACCTTGACTTGAGATCATGATGTCCTTCATTCCTCATCAGCATCTCAGAGAAAGGCCATGAACTCATTTGTGTCAGTAAAAGTGGCTGCACAGGCATGAAATTAGCTCCAAAGTGGGAAAATTCACTTGCGGGTAATTTGTCTTATGGAGAACATGTTATCATATTGCTGCACCAGATGCTGGTTTATTTGCTGCTGCTGAGGGCGGAGAAACTGTTATCTTAGCCTCTTCCATGCTGGAACATGGAACGTGATTTAGCATCAGTGGAAATGGCCACTCCACAAAGAAAGCCTTGCTCTGAGAGACTGAAATAAAGACATGTTTTTTTTCAGAACTGTTTCTGTTATCAAACCCCATCAATGCTGCAGATGTTCTCACATCATGTGACATGAGTGCAGTGCCCGTTTTAGACTTGCCTATTTTGGAATGGGCTGTTTGCTTGTCCTGCGTTAAAGGTAAAGTGTGTAGAATTTAGTGATATTTAGTGTTGAAGTTGCATGTTGCAGCTGAACACCCCTCACCTCACCCTCTCCTTCCAAACATGGAAAAGAATCTGTGGTAGCTTCAGTTATAAAAACTCAGAAGGTGTTTAGTTTGTTCAGTCTGGACTAATGTAAAAAACATGGCGGCCTCCATAGAGAGGACCCCCTCGATGTAAATATAAAGTATTTAAATATAAAGGACCTTTTCTGGTGTAAAGAAAACTACAATTCATACAATTTAGATGAAACAAACTAGTGAAAACATCATGAGGATTATTCTACATTAAATTTCTGCCAATAGATCCCTTTCACCTAATTCTTACACACTGGACCTTTAATGCTCAAGAGTGCTTTTTATAACCAGTGCATGGTGCAATGAAGTTAGAAAACTGTGTGTTCATCCGACCTGGTTTATCTACAGTGAATATTTAATGGTCAATATTTTCATGGTTTTTCATGAAATGGAATTTACTTTATTATCGTCTGCATGTGTGGTTTGTATATGAGTTTGAATGTTTTACTGGATTGCTGATATTTTTTGGTTTCATATATTACATGTCTGCTGTTTCAGAGGTATGTTAAGCAATCGACACAATGTTCAGACCCAACTTCACACATTTTCAAAATAAAAGTTGTGTAATTCAGCTTAATATTAAGCAGTTCAACAACACAATTAGCTTTTAGTTTGAAGACAGATTACTTAATAGGTAATTATCCTATGAATGTTGTTTCCATGACAGAGATCGGGACACCTGCAAATGTCTTTACTTTTGTTTTGTGAGCCTACACATTTATAACAGTTTATTATAATATAAAACCATGTTAAAGTGTAGTGCCCACACTTTCTCTAAAATTAGCTAAATCTATTGCATTGCAGTTAATTAATACTTTTTGGATTTTGATATACCTTTACCATTTGCAGTCAATTCCACAAAAAATGGTTGACATGTCTCAAGTCAAGTGTCAAGTAAATATGTCAAGTTCACTTGACCAAGTGGAGTATTTAAACGGTATGATTTATTTAAATTAATTTAATCCTACTCGAGGACTCACAATCATACTTCAAACAATGTGCCATAAGCATCTATTTCCTTTCCTGCCCATGTGTCAAGGAGAAAGCCAGGGTACTCTCAACTCTCATCACTACATATTAAATGAAGCGCTATGGCCAGCAGATGGTTAGCATTGCTTAGCACAAAAACTGCAGAAATACTGATACGTGTAGAGGTATCCAGAAGTCTCTGGAGCTGGATAGGAAATTCCTCTGATTGATCTTAGACAAAAAATATTTTTTCACTCTACATTGAAATCACCAAAAAATAGTATACTGGAATAAATTAGGTGATAATTCATCATTTATTCCTTATCGAACCAATAATTGAAGATATATAGATCTAGTTATCAGCCTCATGCTGTTTGAGTAGTTGTTATGGTCACACCCTCGGGTGGTAGTGTGACATTTTCAATACCACAGAAACTTAATGACTAGTCTTCAGGCTGAGCATGATTCAGATGCACAGCTATGAAGTATACACAATCATTCTTGTGTATTATGATTCTGTCCTCACTGAGCATCAGGGGGCCAGCCTTGACAGGCTATCTATTAAGATCCATTGTGGATGTAAAACGACTGCTGCCGTTGTTGGCCCATGGAAAAGGATGACACATGCAACAGAGAATTAATTTTGTTTTTTAGCACTCTTTCAAAGTAAACCTGAATGTAGAGTCTTTTGAGAGCCAATTTGGATGCTTGATTAATCCACAGTGATGATATCCCTCTGGTGAAAATCTATTTTTCTTCTCCATGAAGGCCTCTGTGGAATTAAATATCCCTCTTCCGACTCTTTTTTATTTTAAAGAAATAGGAAATACCCAGCAAGATGTTTCAGACAATGCCAACGGTAAAGTGCTGTTATGATGAAACCCCTGTTTTTCACGAACCACATGTATAAGAAATATTTGAACAGACAAACAAAATCGTCCAAACTTCCATACAAATGCAAATGATTGTGATGAATCTGTGCCATTTTATAATCTTAGAAAGTGAAATGGTTGCATTTCATAACAAGTTTGATAAATACAATGACACATTGTTAAGGGAGTTACAATTACATTGCTTTTATGGATGAACCTGTAGCCAAACACACTCTACTGATTACCAGCAAAAGACATTTAAATCTGCATCATCATTCCTACAAAAACAAAAATATATATATTTAATATAATAAATCGAATAGCATCCCACAGGCATTTGTTCTAAATACCATAATTTTACTTCAAATGAATAGCATAATCTAGAGGTTTTGTGAAGGAAGTGTACTGAAGTACCACCACTCAGCTGTCATCATGTAGTGCAAACTGGTGACGATAAGCTTTCCACTGCAGTAAGCACTGCTTAATCTCCTCCATCTTCACAGTTTGAGATTACAGAGTTTAATACGTCATATGAAGTGCATGTCCACAGTTTAACCTCCTCTCTGTGTTTGTGAAATTTTATTCAAAATATTGTCTCATATTATTGTGTTTTCATTGGTCATGATCACATCACAGCAAAAGCTGTAATGGTCAAAACCTTTCTTCATAATTTAGTCACAGTAAATCTGTGAAACTTTTTTTTTTTGACGCACAGTAATTGTGGAGCCCATTTCAGAAGACGTCAGTTTGTGATTTGCATGAGGAACGGCAGCGTGTCCTGGTGGACCGGGATTTGGAATAAAGCGTCAAGTGATTGAAATTGAGATACTTTCGTGCGGCCGCGGCTTTGGCTCAGAAAGCACTCATGTGATAGAAATGGGATATAAATGTGAAAATAATGGAGGTGTAGGTCCTTCGGTCTCATTGAAAACTCACACTGCTGTCACAGGCTCCTAACTCTCTTCAAGAAACATTTGTCAGGTACACATTTAGATGAGAAAAAGTCATTGAGGAGTTGAAACTGTTAAATGCAGCTCGAGTGATTATGCTCTATAAAAGGTTTAACATTCACATTTTATCCATTCTTATTTAGGAGACACAAAGCAACCTCTTCGTAGCAGATAAATGTCTGTTACATCAGATGATAAATGTCAGGAGTCCTAATTGATATTGGACATCCATTATGTCACTATTATGTTAATTGCACTCGTACAGTGCTGGGTGACTAATGGGTTCACACTCATAAAATACCAGCTATTTTTTAGTTTTAGTGCCCATGAATTCAGTGAGTCAGTTAGAATAAAATATTGTGAAACATTACTAAGATAGAGGTGAACCCAGGCGCGGGTTTATTCTCGGTATGTGGACAAGGCAGGCGCAGTCTGCTGACCTCAGTGGGGAGATGCTGCCATGAAAAACAAAAAAATAAGGCCTGTTTCATTCCTTTTAAACTACTCCATTGTTCCCACTATGGCCCTGTTCACGCCTGATATTAACATGCGTCTGCACATGCACATATTGACCACTTGAAAATATGTTGGAGCAATGAAGTCACACAATGTGTTTAGTGAGGACCACAATTTCAAAATGAGAGTTTAAAACGATTCCTTCATTCTTTTGCTCTGACTGATTAACCAGTAGTGATGTTTTGGCCATCAGCTGAGGTTATGAAACCAAAAATAAATTATTTAACGACTGATATTCAAATAGTGTTCTGTATTTCCTATTGCAATGTGTTTTTGTACCTTTAACTTTTTCTTTAAAAAATCACATGGTGTAGTTGTACATTGCAATCAACTGAATGCCCTTTGCCTAATCCAATTAGGGGGGGGGGGGGGCTAGGGAGGGCCTTGTCCTTGGCTATTGGAGAAACATAATAATCCAAACAGGGCGGATACTGATCTCTATGCAGCGAGATATAAAGGGCTCATTCTAAGCTACTGAAAACACAATTCTTAGTTTTAAGTGATTATTCACTAGATATGGCAATAGATCCCCCCAAAATCTGACATTCCATACTTCCTGATATGAGGAATTCTAATCTTAATTAGGAGTTGCTCAAAAATCTATACTGTATAGTGTATTGTGAGACCTTTGCTGCTAATAACTACTCTCCAAGCACAAGCCAAGGCAACCCTAATACCATCATTCGTGTTGCAAGATTTTCTTAAACTTCACAAAGCTCACGTAGAATAGTGTGCATACCTGACCAATTCCTACTGGGAACAAAGCTTTAAAAAATGTTGTTTTTTTTTGTCTGGTTCAGTCCCATTGGCATGTTGGATACTTTGGTTTTTACACTATTCATAGCTGTAATTTGTTGAAAAATGCATGAGTCACACTCTGAAGTAGAGACACAGAAAACCGGCTATGATGTTACACTGACTTTACAGTATAAATACAGTCTTATTCCACTTTAACTGACCTTCTTGTTGTAATGTACCAAATCCCAGCGTGATTGGCTATCAGGTTTAGCAACTTTTTCATTGTCTAATCAAAGGAGCTAGTCTAACTTCATTGAGAGAAGTCAGTGAAGAAATTCAAATAATAAGAGAAATGACAACCATTCAACTTTGGTGCTGGAAGCTGGATAGTAATAGAATTCAGTCTCTATGCGATGAGAAGCCATTTTAGGAGTCCAATACAATTTTCAATGATGACATGTGCAAGAGGCTGTTCAACTGTTGTTCACAGTGACCAAAGTGCAAAAGGCACTACATGCATGAGCAGACCACAGAAGTGCCTCTCTTGCCCTCAGGTGACAGACTATGCAGACTACACACCCAGGCCGGGCTGAGAAGTTTATAGAAGAGAAGGCTGAAATTGATGGCTCGAAACAGTCCGACGACAATTAATCCTGCCTCGCCGCTAAGGACGGCTCTTTGATACAATAGAGAATGCCAGGTCGATCTGTGGAGCCAAGATGTAGGAGTCATGCATACATGCAGACAGGGAAAAGTTACGGCTCTTAATTCTGCTCATTAATCACCTGTCACCTGCTGAACATCCTCCAGAGAAAAGCGCTCGGTTCCTCCGAGGTAATTACAGTACTTGAAATAATGCTCTCCCCAGCAAATGCTCATAAGTAGCCATCTTATTCCTCTCCTGCCCTTGGTTTTTTTTGTCTCAGCTGTGGAGTTTTCCATGTCCTCTGGAGAAACTTCCTCCTCCTCCTCCTTTCTCTCTCTCTCTCTCTCTCCCTTTTCTGCAGCCGCACTCTTGCTCTTCTTCAGCTTTGTAGTCAGCAGACTTTTTTTTCCGGGCACACGTCCATTTGGCATCCGATGTAGGATAAATAAATTATAGCCTCTAAAATCAATGCTCGGTCCATAACGTAGGCTGTAGGCTTAGTGCTTGCCACCGCGCTAGAATTATGCCACCAGGGCTCAAAAAGGGGCATTTTGTGGGCCCAGGAGGCATGGTATTCTGTGCTTCTTTTTTTTTTTGTTCCGATTTTTTTTTACTGAAAAGCTATTCCCGGCCTTCTGACATTTTATTATTTGTCATAAGTTTTTATGAGTAATATTATTTTTACTGCGGCAACTGATGGAGGTTTTGAGGCATAATTTCTCTCAGGAAGCTGTTAGTTTGTCACACATCACGCTGGTTTGAACCAGTTTCTTTCCTCTGAATTTGCCGTAGCGTTTGGAGGCCGTGTTTAATTTCTCCACAGAACCACTTAAAGAATCTAAAAATAAATCAAAAACTCGAGCAGGAGTGACGTCTTTGTGCATTTATTTTTTAAGGCAGAGCGGTAGCAACGCAGTCACTCAGTGTGTAGACTATGCGCCGGTGTACGAATGAAAGATTTATAACCCTCATTGGATTGATGATGCCTTTTCTCAAAGTGGTCATAGTAATCTCGTAGTTGGTTTTCAGGGATTTTCGTCACCAGACCTGCATGAAATACGTCTTTGATTGTGTCCTCAGAGTGTCTGTTCGAGAGCCGCTTCACTCAGCAGGATAATATCACTCTGCTAATACTCTCTTTCTCTTGCGTTCTGTTTCTGTGTTCCAGATGGAGATGGTACCAGAACCTGATCCTGATGATGACGGGACAAAAATAAGTGTAAGTAGAGGAAAGCGTTGTGTATTCCCATTCTGGGCTCAACATAGGGTCAAAGGGTCTTTGAGAGAAATGATGTTCACAAATAATTTCAAAGATTGCAGTTACAAAACAAATGTGAAGCTATAAATAAATTGGAAATTGCATGTGTATGTGTAACAAAGTAATATCTGTGAGGGTTACACAAAGACACTGTAAAATAGGTTTTGTGAACATCTGTGTACATATGAAAGACAGAAAAATACGAGCCAAACAATTGAATCTGATTGGACACTGACAGTCCAATCATGAAGCAGAATCCAGTCAGAAGAAGAAACGGTTTCGTTACATTCATCACCATTGCAGTTCTTGAAGGTGTAGCAGATTTTCATGGTGGTAGCTGTAATTATGTAAGATGATTCGGTAGTAAAATAGTGGTAAATGATTTATGTGCTGTGAATGTATACAAAACCCAACTGGGTCATAAAAGAGCCTTTCAGTACCAGGTGCAGAAATGAAGACAATAGTACCATTGTCATTGTCCAATCACATTCAGATTTAACTTTTTCTTTTTTTCCATGTACTTATATTTGACATATTACAAACGTTTATCTCGTACAGAGTTATTGTGAAGATCATGTACAAGCTCATAATCTTTTTCGACCCTTATTTGAGCACATATGGTTGCTGCCCAGTGCCTAAACACGTGTTTCCAAGACGTAAGTTGGCAGTTGCCTCGTTCCAAGCAAACACAACGGCAACTGATTTCCCCTAATAATACACCTTCAGTGGAAGAAAGGAGCTAATCATTGAAATCAGTGGCAGTGTATTATTACTGTCACTGTGGTTCTCTGCCTGCATTCATGGCCAGGCAACTCGTTCGCCCCTTTTTTTTTCCCCTGCCACTTTAAATGCAAAGCTGCGCACAGAGGAGCTTTCATCTTTACCGCCCATCAAACTACACAGTCCTCTTTAGGATGACCTCACTGGATTTTACATACAGCCATACATCAAATGACCAGTTTGACATTGTCATATCTCAGCAATTAAACTGAATAATTATGATTACAACATCATAATTACTGACTGGAATAATGGGTATAACGATACAAATAGGACCCGAGTTAGAAGGAAGCACATGTCCCTTTAAAATCATCATAATAAGTTGCAATGACAAATGTTATCCAATGCATGTTACTTGCAGGTTATCAGGTCTAAGCTCAAATAAAGTATTTTATTTTAAAATGTGCAAACATCTGCCTCATTCTGATCAATTAGAAAGATGTGTGCTGCTGAACATAGGGGCTATACATGGGTCCCCATGTACAAAATAATGTTTACAGTCAAATCAGTGTGTGGGCTTAGACTATCACAAAAAAAACTCAGTATTGGGCTGAACTGTACATTAACCATAGAACACCTTGCAATATATAGTGGAGAATTGCACTTCTATTATTCTATTGCACACAGTATTTCAGGTTTATCATTATATTGATGAAACAATCATGTACATTCAGTTTGATCTCAAAGCTGAAGTACTTTCAATTATCTCTGCCAAACAACCCAATAGACAGTCCCACAACTATCTGGATCAGACTTTTTTTTTTTTTTTATAAAATAATGTTTGTTGCTTTGCAGAATCACAATAATGCACTCTGATGGATTTTCACTGTGTATCCCCTGGACACCTCTAGATTTAATGCTGAAGGCCAGTGAGTGTAAGATTGTTGCTCCAATGCCACCAGTTTAAAAAGGTTAGTTCAGAGCCCTCGTGCCCCACAGGATGGAGGGAAAAGCTGCAGATGATAACTGCCAACAGATGAGAACCTTCTGCCTCAAGCCAAGAAACCTTGCTCTGGAAATATATTTTTCACCCCTGATAGTCATTGCCATACCTGTATAGGTTACTATACACAAATCCACCTTTCTTTTTAATGTGTTAGTATCCAAATGTGACAGGATGAGAATCCCATAGCATTTTGTAGAATAAAGTACTATGATTCCTCATGAAACCTTCTGGAATCATATCGTTCTGTTCAATGTTATGACACTGTGGTCTCTTTTAATTACTCTAACAGACAGTGAAGGTCCAGGGCAACGACATCTCACACAAGCTGCAGATCTCCAGAGTGAGCAAGGGTGACGAAGGGCTGTACGAGTGCCGGGTGACGCGAGCTAACTACGGGGAGATTGTGGAGTACAAAGCCCAGGCCTGGCTGAAGGTCAACACCACGGCCAGACCACGGCGACCACTGTCGCCTCCCAAGAAGAGCTCGCCACTGCACCTGACGGACAAGAAGCCAAGAAAGTCCAGCTCACAGCAGGATAGCATGAGTTCAGACCAGAGGGTGTCCTCCACCTCCACCTCTCACACATCCTCCAATACAGCTAAACACAACCCCGGCTCAGGTAAGGCCCTGGGGGAGGGTTATATAATGAGCGCACTGTAGAGCTTACCCCTGTAGAGCCAGATATTTATTTCCAACTTATAGACTGGTCCTCAACCCTCCTGATTTCTTTGACACATTTGTGGGATACTTGCCAAGTATACTCAACAAAAATAGTTGATTGGTTGAGATCCTGTAAAATCAACAGACCTCGGCATGGTGTTATCCAAGTGTAAAATGGTGACTATAGAAAACTGACCTCCATCACGAAGAGGTAACCATGTTTCAAGGCAGACTGATAGAAATCAATGCACCTGCATGCTCAGAATTATCGATCCTGGGTGAAGAGGAGGGCTTTCGGTATCTGAAGGCGCTGGACAATAAAGAGACTCTTAGGAGAGTCTCTGTTCTCACAGACAAACTGAGACAGAACGCGTGTTGTGCAGAAAATAAGTTAAAGCATTTTAATGTGATTTGAAAGCCACAATGCAAAGAAGCTGACCAAGTAATGAATGAGTCTATGGTATTGATCAACTATCAGAGGGTTGCTAAAGTTTACTTCACAGCTTGAGCCAAGTAGCAGGAATACATCTCTGTTAAATATCAGCTTTTTGGCGAAGTCGGTATCCCCATCTGACTATTGACATTCTGCCATTCTAAGGTCTTCCTGCCAAGACTGTGGCTCTAAGGTGGTGGCGCACATTCCAGTTTCTCAGGTCACTCTATGATGTCGGTTGAGTAATTGCAAATTTAAAAGACCATGACAGACAATGTCAAAATTGAATCTGACTGAACTTTGAGTTCTCTGGGTTGGGATTGGCCAGACCACACATGCCTCACACACCAATGACAGACACGCAAGTAAAAACTTTATGGATTTCTTTGACAGTCCACTGGCTGCATGCAATTTATATTTCAAAGGATGACAGGAGAAGTATGAGGGTCTTTAGTTAGGGTTTCATTTGAATATAATGGGTTTCTGAGATGATTTAAAGGGAATATTATCACATGGTCTATCTATATGTGATAGATATTATGGAAATCAGCAGACCTGCACACACAGTCTAACACATACATCTGTGGTAGATATAAAGGCCATTAAGAGCCATTCAGGCACCATAGATACTGAAGAAGTCTTTGATTTTATTTCATCTTGCTGGACTGGAGTCTTTATACTGGGATCAGAGAGTCAAGCGCCTGCCTCCAGCATCCCCAAAGTGTTGCTTCAAGCCTCTCGACTAAGGAGATGAGAATCTAGCCTGTGACTCTTTAAATTGATTTTACGACTTTACTGTTAATGTTTTAAGCACTGCATGTTCAGTGTCCCAGCCTTATTTCAGAAATGTTCATGTCCCAAGAGCGGCTGCTAAGATCTTCACGCGGGCAGGCCTCATCGGCTCACTCTAAAACACACAGAGGGTGCAGCATTGTTCTAAAAGTTACACAATAAGAATTTGAAAGATGCTATAATCACAGAAACTGCTTCACATATACTGGCTTAAAGTTATTATTATTTTTATTGGACTTGAACAAATGTAATTCATGAGATTCATTGCAGTGTATCTGTATCATTGGAGCTCCAGCACATATTTAACTGTCAGTCCATTCTAAGATCAAGTCTGTAATTGCATTCAGCCGATCGTAGAGAATATTAATGTTATCTTTGTCCTTCATGAAGCACAGGAATAATTTCAAAGACGTGTGCGGGCTCATGCCAACTGAGTTGTCTCAGTGACTGCAAACATGCTCTGCCTATGCGAGAAACGGAAAATGCGCATGTGCTAACAGCTTGTGGAGGATATTTTAACTATTTCATGGATTTTGAGGTCAGCGGAGTTCCAGGTAATTATCTTCAACAAGATCCACCTACAGTAGGAAGCTAAAGGAAGTGAGGGATAATACACAGCTACTTGTTTTCAATGGTTTTTACGTGAATAATCTGACATCAGATTTCTAATATCATTCAGTCTTTAGGTAATTTAAATGGAAAAAAGCTACAAGTCTCACTCACAAAAATACCAGCTGTCCCAGTCCAACCTTTTTGTTAATTTATGTCTTAAAAACCCATAAGAGACAATTCCATATGTTACTAACAGTTGCATACAGTAAAGACAGAAGTATGAGCAAATCAGTTGAGACTGTGGATTAGCTACTTACTGTAATCTTTTTTTTAATCAATGATCTAATGTACAATATATAAAACTCGAACCTCAGTCCCCATTATTAATGATAACCAACCCCTAAATATATGTTTACATGCTGTCGCCTTAGTGCAAGTTATGATAAATTAAGATTTTTTTTATTCAGATACTACATTGCACAAAAAACTTGTGCATTAGGTATTAAACAGAAGCAAAACCAGAGTCGTCACAGTGACCTTTAATTAAATGTGGTCATTGAGATAACAAACCACACTTCTAACTGCACGATTCACCCTGACAATAGGCTGCAATTTCAACCAGAGAGAATAGTGTTTCCACCTGCTGTTAAATTACTTCATACTTAGTACTTAAACTCTGTTCTGATTTTAGGCCATTCCCACAAAATTATTTTATTTTTTCACAGCTCTTTAAGACAACCCATATAGAGTATGACATGTTCTGAACCGGCACACTGTAGTCAAGTTAATGCATGGATCAAAATCTACTCGGCTCAGGCTCTGCAGATATTTGCAATCATGATTTAATAACGTAGTGTCCTCTATGATAATAACCACATGTCTGTCCGAGATTCTCATGGTTTAAAATGAACCTGAGATTAAAAAGTATGATCACCAGGTTGAAAACATATCCTGGGACGTTACATGGCAAGGGCAGTCATCATTGCAGCAACATTCAACATTGTTAATAAAACATCAGTGTCATTGATTTCTGAAGTCTGATGTCTAAAACTACAATTAATAATTTAAAAAAATTATAATTTGTCCTCAGCCAACAATATTTTTAGACTCACCTAAGCAACTGAACTCAAAGCTTTGACAAACAAACAGACACATTTATAAATGTAGGCTCCGTACAAAGAAAGTCATGAGGATATGAGTCCAGTTAACAGCAGCGCACAGATTACCCTCAGGTGTTTCAGTGTAAATATGCTAACCATTAACTCTTGGCAATATTTTAAATTCTCATATCAAACTGAGTTGTAATTGTACTGCTCCTTCTCATCTATGAATTCCAGTCATTTCCTCTCTGGCCAGACAGTTCAAACACAAAGTCAGACCTGCTCTGGGCTCAGATAGCCCCCTGCACCCCGAAGCAAAACACAGAAAGATATTACTTGCCACTGAATAGAGGTAAAAAGTTGAATAATCCCCGGGGCTGCAGAGTCGGAGATTATGAGGCAGCCAAATTATGCTGACAACTGTGTTGCAGTGAGTCCTCTGTGCAGTGTGTCTGACACTGATAAATGCCTCTCCGTAGCTGCTCAGACAGCCTTAGCCACCTTCTATGAGCAGCAGAGAGGTGTTGAGCTGAGGGCGACAGAGTTCTATTACTCCTGTGCTCAGGTCTGAGGCAGATGAGCAACAATAGGTAAATGGGCTGAGATGAAATTAAACCTGGGAGAGTGCAGATATTTTCCTTTTCCGCATTGCTGCATCTGTAAACAATGAGGCACTTTCCGGATGGGGGGAACGTGGCTGCGGCTGGCGGAGTGGCTGAAGCCGGAGCAGCAGCCGACACCATAGCATCAGCGGCAGAAGCATAGTGGTTGTTCACAGCTACTCCCCACCAGTGTGTCAGCTGTTGTTAGATCACAGCTCAGCCTCCATCGTTCCTGGCAGTGTTGTTTTCTCAAAGCTCAGGGGTGACCGGAGCTGAACGAGAAAAAAGAGGAAAGAAAAATGTCCCCTAAGCCAGACTTGTCCTCCTACTCCTGAGGCCAGCCTGCTTCCCGCATGAAAGAAAAAAACAAATATGAACTCAGCTTGATTGCATAAGCATTCATCCAAACAAAAAAAACAAAAAATCAGTGACCTTGTTTTTAAGAAACCCCCATATTTTTCTAAACTGCCTCAACTGTGTATGTCTAAGGAAAGAACACCAGTGAGTCATCACTCCACTAGGTGGTTGGGAACAGCAGGACTGTTGTTCATGATTGCATTCACGTTGCACGCAATGTGTCACTTCAGTTTCATGTGGATGTGTCCATTGTTCCCTCCTTATTCAACAAATGACTTGTGTATGCATGCAAATCTGCCCAACACCTGAGTGCACAGTGTGGAAAATGTCCAGTTCTGAGCTACACTGAAGTCTCATGAAGGATTTGGCGACATGACTCCATGTGCAATTACTCTGGAACAGTGTAAAATGTGTGCACAAGTAATCCACATGACTGATAACTGACCTGCCAATAGTAACACACCTAATACTCATTACATGATCGATAAAAAGATCCAATTGATCCATAAAACTGGGTTGTACAATTGTTCAAGTGTACAGCCATTTAAAAGGTTCAAGCATTAAGTTCTTGTTTCAATATTAAGTGAGGCAGACATATTTTAATATCAAGTGGGGTTCCTCAGGGATCCATTCAGGGGCCTTCTCTGATGAATAATAATAAGTCCAGTTTATTTATGGCGGCGTTAGCAGTAGGCCAGTGTCTATGTCTGATATAGAGTTGTGTGTAAAAAATAATTGTAGTTTTTAATCATAAACAAACCTAACTTTAATGTTACTAAGCTATTGCATTTAATGCATGTGTACTTGCATAGGTTAGACTGTTTATATAGTGCCGTACATTGAATGTTGTTTTAGCAATCCCGACTGTGTCATATATATAGGAAATAGCATATAGCATTTTATTCATTCGGGTGGGTATACAAACATTATCAAAATCACCCACATTTTTCAGCTCTACTTGCATCGACTGTCAGTTTAGTTGTATTCTAATAGCTTGTTTGGCATCATGTAGCTATAATAATCCATCTTCATTTATAAGCTTTTAATTTAAACACAAAAAATCTTTATTTGTCAATCTACTAGTATATTAAGCTATCAAGTTCAATTACCTTGAATTTGTACTTGAGTATTATACTTGAGTAAATGTCCTAATATGTAAAGACTGGGTTTTTGTTTGAGGAAAGAAACCAAAACTGAAAAAAGATTGAAAGAGAAGTAATATTAAAACACACAGTGGGCCCACACATTAAGCCCCAATGCGCTGCATGTTCCTCATATCAGTGATGGCTATGTGCTTCGGAGAGTGTCTGCAGTCATGTTACACAAAACTGCTTATGTGATCCTTTCAAATGAGGTGGATGGTAATTTTGGAGTTCAACTACCAAACTGTGGGATTTAGCCTGACCCACAGCTGAACAGTCAAGCTGCAAGGTAATGACATCCAGCTGTATTTAACCAGCAAGTCAGCAAAAAAATCCAGTCACGGCTCATGCAGGCAGACAGTCCGACAGAGAGCGCAGGCTATCAGTCAACAAGCAAATCAGACCGCAAGTTTTATAACAGAGCCACCAGGTAAGTGAGGA
The DNA here is from genome assembly GCF_024713975.1 of Paralichthys olivaceus. Taxonomy (NCBI): domain Eukaryota; kingdom Metazoa; phylum Chordata; class Actinopteri; order Pleuronectiformes; family Paralichthyidae; genus Paralichthys; species Paralichthys olivaceus. Next base: position 13,394,564 of record NC_091109.1, read on the forward strand.
AGCAAGTCAAAGAGACAGTCAGCTAGCCAGTCAGCCAGCCAGGGATCAGCAGGAATAGATGGGACTGGCTCTAAGCCAGTTTGAGCTCCCTGTGGAGGTGCTGTGGTGATTCACATCCTTGCCTCACTGAACCTGACTGCCTCGCTGGCCTGGAATCGATATTTCACATCACCATTTCACCGAGCCAAAAACATTTTGGCAAATTGCAGAGCGTTGTGTAAGGTTAAGTAGGACAAAATGAAGAGTATTCTGTGTGGGTCTATTCTATCCCTGCACGTACCAAGAAAGCCGGAAGAGGTCTCACTGTAGGAGGAAAAAATGCAAACAGACGCAAAAAAAAAGTGGCATCGTGCAGTTCAAAGTCCTGAGACATCCTATAATAGTCAGACGTCTTCAATTCACATTTGCAATGAAAACCTTTCAGCTTTCACTTCCCCCTTCATGTTCCACCACTGTGGCTGAATAGTGCTGCAGGAATGGAGCTTCATTCCAACAGACTTGGATATGTGAAATACTCCAATCACTGCCCACATAAAGGAATAGTTTTGGAGAATTCAGCTGAATTGCTGGGCTTTATTTTTCTCTTTGCTCAGCGATTAAAATGCATGGCAGCGTACAACAAATAGTCACAATTACTCCCCCTTCGTTGTCGTCTAAAAATAGCATGAGAACACAGAGGGTACCTTTACCTTTACTTTCTGTACAGGTTATTTGTCAGGGGAAAAACAGCACACACACAAAAAACCTTGTCTCGTGTGTGATTTGTGTGTGGGAATAATAGCTTTAGAAATTGTGTTGCTTTCCACCTGTGTGTGGCTGGCTTACATGTAATGTCAGTGTCAGAGATGGAATAAATGGAAACACTCACACACCCGATTCTGCTAATAGATTGAACAAGGTGAAAAGGGTTATATATATGTCATATAAGTATGATAGAGTTATAGTGTATTACATTGTGCCGGCAATGCAAGGAGAGAAAATAATTGCTGGGGCTGAATTATATAATATTTCCGGTGGCATGGTGATGTCCTTGAGCCAACAGGACAAGGAACTAGTCAGTTATAGTTAAGATAAAATAGAATAACATACATTAAACAGGAGAAATTTACATCACAGCAAGATTTGACGTAATAAAAGGCATCAGCCAGCTGAAAATTCTTAAGCCCTGATCTCAGAGCGCTGAGACTCGGAGCAGACTTCCAGTTTCCTGGGACTATGTTCAGACATATGAAGCATAAAAGCCGAAGTCTGCTTCTCCATGTTTAATCGTAACGCTGGGGACATGGAAAAAAGCGTGTCTGAGATCTGAGAGGTTTATAATGTAGCTGCAGATCAGGACTGTGGAACCTCAACCTTTCAGTACTTAAAGGTACAGTGTGTAGAATTTATTGATATCTAGTGTTGAAGTTGCATGTTGCAGCTGAACACCCCTCACCTCACCCTCTCCTTCCAAACATGAAAAAGAAACTGTGGTAGACTTCAGTTGTCATAAAAACTCAAAAGGTGTTTAGTTTGTCCAGTCTGGACTAATGCAAAAAACATGGCGGCCTCTGTAGAGAGGGTCCCCTCGATGTAAATATAAAGTATTTAAATATAAAGGACCTTTTCTGGGGTAAAGAAAACTACAATTCATACAATTTAGATGAAACGAACTAGTGAAAACATCATGAGGATTATTCTACTTTAAATTTCTGCTAATAGATCCCTTTCACCTAAATCTTACACACTGGACCTTTAAAGTCCAACTTTGGTTGATAGTTGAAGATTTGACAAATGACTACACATGTATGTGTTTTACTTTATATTCTGAGCAGCACCTGCCTGTCGTCACCCCTACTGAAGATAAGCACATGCATGAGATCACATCCTGCTGAAATATTAGTCCTTTGATATTAATATGTTCTTCAGGTAACTGAAGTAGGTTTATTACTACTACTGGACCTTGTCAGGACCAGGAGACCTCGAAGCCCAGTCCTAATGAGGCAAACATCAATCCAGAGGTCTTGGTTGACGTTAAGGGTTGGATATGATTTGTGTTTCGGTCAAGGTTAGGATTAGCTATAAATTGATCGTTAAAGTTAAGGTGTTAACGCTGAAGGGGATTTTTCACTGGACTGTGAGTCCACGCTTCCTTCAGTTATTCTTTGTCTGATACAATTGTATCTATATGCACCTTCTATACTGTTCATGTTTTCCTGGACATACAAACTGACAAAATGCATATAAAGCAATAAAAACGCGACAATAGCAAACAAATAATCTATGAATATAATACAGAAATCTTCCTCCTATTCTGTACAAGGGTTTTATTCTAAATCCAGAGGAGGTGAAGCCATATTTGGTTTTGAATCAGACTGCATCTCGAAGATGTCATTACTGACACTAAAGATTTGTGATGGATTTCTTATTTTTTTAAGCCCCCTCTTGGTCATGCCAATTAAAAATGGTTTCAGAAAATGTTTATGTATAATTCCACAGTACAAACTACGCTATTAGCTCTGCCGCTGTTGGACCAGGTGTAGGTCGAGCTGGTTCTCCTGCCTGCATCACTTAAACTGTTCTCAGACATAAACCCCTGAAAATGTCAGCACAATTTTCCTTTCATATATAATGAAGTTTTGCATCTGTCAGAAACGTCATCAACACGCCGACTCACTCACAGTAAATCCTCCTAATATCTCCACATCGGCTCATTCGGACAATGTCCGGAGTTTTTACGAGGGACCCGGCAGGAGAAACTCCGGAGAATGTTCACAGCAACTGACTCAAAATGTTTTCTTCCTCACACCCAGCCCCTCAGGATAATTTATGGAGATTACTAAAAACGTCAGTGTATGTCAACTGTCTTTGAGCAGTCACCATTTGTTCCATTACAAACATACTAGTATTTGTGCCAACTTTCATCAGTACTACGGAAATAGTTTGATATATAATAAAACATTTCTCATACAAATAAGTTAAAATTCAAATCAAGTTTATCTTAATGTCAGTATGCAAAATGCAGATCAAGATCATTTCAGGATTTTTCCCTGTCTGGCACACATCTTGATAAGACATAAATCTTTTTAAAGCAAACATGTCCCAAATATATACAGTATTTTCTTCCTACAGGGTTTTAAGTTAAGTAATTATGATGAGTAATAAATTAGCATTTACCAACATAGCACATTTGTTTCAAACCATTTAAAGTGGTAGATTAATCCACATTTGGTTCTGTAGGGAATATTTGGACTAGGAGGACCAGGATCAGGTCTATAGAGGTAGGTCTATAGTGTATATGTTTATGATATTGAAGGACCATGTCAAGCAGAATAACAGTGTGATACATACAGATAGTATTTGTTAATTAGGTATATTCAGTGGTTTGGATTACATTTTTTAAGCGTGAACACATAAAACCACTACAACTACCTTTGAAACAAAGCAATCTTACAGTACATTACAAACGGGAATACTAAATGTGTGATCATCAATTTAACATGAGCCATTCTACCAGCCCATCTGTGCAGGTATGGTAATGTTTTTCCGTGAACATGCAAGCTGTGGGATTTCACCCTATGGCTAACAGTGTGCGTGTTAGCAGTCAACCTGAACACATTGTGCCCCTGAGCTTCCTCAATGGATGATAAGCACGATGCAACTCGTTTGGATAAATGCTAATTTTGCATTAAACAACACAAAGAAAACAATTAGTGCAGTTTAGCAAACATATTATTTTGATGATTCTGAAGCAATGTAGTTTGGTGGTAGATTTTTGCTTCCAGTTCATGAGAAAGCTTCCCTGATGCAATGACCCATGCATTAAGCGAATTAACATAGCTGAAGTGTAGTCAGCGCTCACACTGCTGTGAATAACAAATGCTCGTAACCAAACCTTGACAAGCATGCACTGATTGGTGGTGTTTTATGTATACTATCATTATTTCTGAAAATTAATAATTCATGTGCCATTTCCACCACTGTGACTTTGACAATTACTGGTAAGGACAGTGCTGTAGATGCACCGCTGATGGAGTTTCACTATTAAACTCATATAATGTACATGGCTCTGGAGCCATGTGTCTCAACAATAGACAGTTTAACGGAGCACAGTGAGCCAGCGCTGCAAAATACCCAAAACTTCATCAACTGATTTTACATGGTGGGCTAGTAAAAAAAACACATAATAATAATAATGTGATATATATATATGTTTTTCTGCTTTTTCCACCTCAGTCACTTAATTCACACATTTGGCTACACACAAGAAAGTAGGTGAGTCATTGCTTCAGCTAAACCAGCAGGCATTTCTTTCATTTTTCATGTTTAGCCAAAATATAAACAAGTTCCGGCTTACAAGAGTCTGTAGCCATGCTTGTGCTTTGAGGTTTAAGCTCAAAATGATAATACTAGTAAGCAGTCCATACTTTTCTTACTTGCACATTACTATTTTCTAATTCTGGTCATAAACCAAAGTATTGGACCATCAGAATATTTGATTCAGAAGAGGAATTGAATGTGTGTACCAACCTCACTAGTAGTCCCTCCAGTTGTTGTAGAACATTGTCCCAAAGGTGAAGTACACTGGGAGATTGTCCTGAAAAATTGAAAGTAGAAACAATTAAGAAAATCACATGAAAAAAACAAACAATCAACATGATTTTGAAAAACATATGGTGTATATGCAGAAGGACACAGATGGTGGTTATGCATTGCAACCTTTCTACGTGGAGATGCACTATGGAGCTTTGTGACATAATGGAACAGGGTGTTCCAAATGGTATGAGATTGCTTGGCAACCGCTTAGGCTCTTTCCTGGGGGGCAGGAAAACCAGGCTGGTGATTTGTTTCTGTATCCAAGAAAGAGACACATCCTCCATCCCTGACACAAGGTTTTTGAAATGATACAATACATCTTTGACTTTGGTTTGTACCACTACTGAGTAGAGTATAAAAAAAAGCTAGATATTACTGGATGTTTACTGTAAACACATCTACTGTCTCCACATCTTCTTGGCTCTCACTTTTTGCCGGAGGCTGATTAATTATTCTCTGTGTGATGGATGTTTGGGCCCTGAGTGATTTTGGCTCCTCTGTGGCCCTCCTGTTCTCTAGATCACCTCAAGCTAAATGAGATGTGGTGGGGATGGAATAAAGGGTCAAAGCCCTCAGTGTCTCGCCATCCTTCCCTCCTTTTTACAATTCCTTCCTTTATCCCCAAATCCCCCACAGCGCAGACAATCCAGAGCTGGGCCACAAAGAACAAAGTGTTCCCCTGGATGATATCTGTCCTAGAACCATCTCCTGGTTTGGCACAGGGATCTAGTAAATGTCAAAATGATTTAGTGAATATTTAACTTTCTATTACCCGAGTACTACTGTGTTTTAACAGGTTTACAACTTCTCTTGTTTCTTACTTCTACTACTTCTTTCACTCTGTACCTCTCAGACCCTTTCTCTCCCTATCCAAGCAGTTTCTGCTGAAAGAGAGTGAATTGCAACTCTGCTACATAGGCTAGTACAGTTGTCATTTGTTGTTTTGCTCTCATCATTTCAGGTTCACTGTCCCTGAGATGCAGGCGAGATCAAATATAGGCTCAGGAGGCAGTGTGCTAGTTTGCAGTTGTTAGGCATGTTGGCTGCTCAGTAAACAGTCCGAGCAGCCTGCAGTGATGATAGCAGTTTGTCAGGGCCAAGACGGAGGTAGCTGCCCACATAAATCCTTTCCTTAACAGTTCAAAGGCTGTTTGCTTTGAGGGCTCTGCAACTACAGTGAGCAGCCTCTGTGTGATGCATTGTTCGAATATGTAAATGAAGGCATGACCGCCGTTACGTTGAGATTCAATGCCTGCACATGCGCACACTGCTTTTGTTATAAAGCAGAAAGTCCAGTTTTCTTGATTTGCGACGAAATGAAGCAATAAAACAAATGCCCACCATTTATGTCACATAGATTGTGTAAATATGTAAATGCAAAGTACTCTGTGGTTTCCCAAAGTTTGGAAATGCATTTCAAAGCAACAAAAAACTAAATCCAGACATATGATGTTTTTTTTAATCCATGTTTTTAAGAATTTGCAGCCAAGCAGCACTCACTTCTTTTATTGGTGACTGCAGCTTTATGGGCTTCAGCTAATGAAGCCATATGCTGTAACATGTGACATGTAGAAGAGGCTGAAACACAAGCAGACAAAGACATGTCAGATCAAATGGATGATTCTGTGCATCTTATTTTGAAATCATATAGTACAAGCTACCAATAAACAGCAAATATTGCAAATAATTTTAAATAATACATGATTATACGCTTTTATATTGCAAAGAAAACACATTTGTTGTCAATGAACATTTTACTGATACTTTCATTATTAAAATATTTGTGAATTGCTTAATTTATAAATTAACAACATGTTGCATTTCCTATTAAAATCCACCTCTGGTCCCGTCAGAGACCAGATGTCAGCCAGAGACGCAGAGGAAAGACCTTAAGAAAGGTGTTAATCTCCTGCATATCAGATGAAGGTCAGGTCACATTTTATGAGCAGTTAATGCAGAGACACCGATAAGTCCACAGGGTCCTTTTCTGAACCCTGTACAATGATGTAAAATTCTGATTAGTATTTTTAAGGGTTTTGACGTCAGGTCCAGGAGGAAGATTATTTAATATTAAAAGCACCAAAACATGTGACTACCTGCTTACCCCACCACCACAACCAAAAACAGACCAAATATAACTACCTAAATACTTCATTTCCATGATGTAGCAAATGTAAGAATAAAGACCTGGGGAAATAAAGATATCTTAGTTTTTACAGCTGAAATGTAAATATTCTTTTGAGAAACATTATGCTATTCATTTCCAGGTATGTGTGCTGCAGATCTGTGATATAACACTGTAGTAAAAGCAATGAGATCGTCTGATTTCTTTGTCTTTGCTATTGTACATGATCATATTTCCGACCTTGACTTGCATGTCATGTAATATTCATTGTGTGTTTTTAATCCCCTGCTCCTTCTCTTTGCAGGTACAAGAATATTATCCAGCTGTGGACTGACTGTCCTCCTCCTGGCGTGCGGTTTGGTGAGGGATGCCTTGTTATAATTTGAAGAACTGACATGATTTGCTCCCAGATCTCGCTCTCTCTCTATCCCTCTCCCTTTCTCTTTCTCTCTCTGTTTGCTCCCAAAGTGAACGAGAAAAAATTGCCTGTTTTACTCCCCCACCCCCCCCCACCCCCACCATGCGGACAGCACAGTTGAATCCTCATTTCCCAGCCACCACTGCTCTTGCACCCAGCACATTGTTATTAGCCAGTGTAAACACCAGTCACCTTTAAACCAGTTGGATTACCTTTTTGTACAGACGTCGACCCGACACCATCTGAGGTGCAGCGCTCTGGTTTCAAAACGGACTCTGTATCATACTGGATACCTCTCAATGGAAGAATGACTCTGTTATGGTTTCGATGTTCCAGTTTATGTGTTCATTGCTCAAAAGTGAACAAGAAAAAAGGAGAATATATATCTGTGTCATATATACGATTCCGGATATATATCTGTTTTATTTGTAACACCTAGAATTACTGTATGTGCTGTATACGTAGCTGACACTCACCATGATAGGCCATGGAACTTCGTTGTGAAAAGCCACTCCGGCCCTTTCAAAGAAACAAAATAAATTCAAATACATATTAATTCAGACTGTTAACATCAACCATCAGGTTAAAACAGGTTAAATTCCTATATTTGTTTCTTTTGTCAGCTGTGTTGACCATCCAGATGATCTAATGTGCATAATTAAACATCCTGTTGGTGACAGATGTGCATGCTTTGTGGTCGGAAGGCTTAAAAGAGGAGGAGCATATGTTATTAGAACTACAGAAGTCAACGTTAAAGTATTTTGAATTCATTTTCATTTTAATGTGCTACCTTTGATGTGAAAACGTGTCATTCTACTTTGTATTGCATCCTCAGTAGGAATAAAAAGGATGTCACGATTTATGAGTCATTTAAAATCCTGATATGTGACCATTGGACGATTCATTTGAATTGACCTGCACCATTTTTAAAAGGCATGCTTGCGGTTGCTGCGCACATCCATATTATGACAGAGGATGGATGCCTTTTTCCCCACTTTGGATCATAAGTAGAGCTAGTTTCTGTTTTAGCAAACACACAAATTCCCGCATTTGCAGGCAGATGTTTTAAGTGGCTGGATGTTGACATGAGATGCAGTGCAACACACACACAACAGACCCATGTTTGGGAGAAATAAGTTAGTCCGATGATATTATTTCCTTTTCGACCTCACAGTAATATATTTTTTAACCTTATTTTCCAGATGAGATATGATAGAGATTTTTATCCACTCAGAGCATTTATAAGCAAAACGCTTTGACAATCTGACTCAAACACAGGCAGATGTGTTGTTTGGTTTCATAGTGCAACAAGTCCTATATTCAGATTCTTACCATGGTACAGTGTAACATCCAGGATTGAACCTCTTTTGTTGTTAACTTTTGAGCTGAAAAAAGGAAATTGTACACCATCCTTTAGAAATGCAGACGATTCAAACTGAAATGTTTATAAATAATAGAATAGTGGATTTATGTCTCCAGATTCATGCTGTAAGTGAATGTTATCCACCATGAGTGTAAGCTGCCAGAGTGCAGCAGTTGCCCCGCAATGAGATCAATATTTTATTTTGGTCGATGTTGTCCCCTAAGCACACACTATTCTTTGCTCAGTTGATGCCCGAAACCTCCAGCTGACGTTAAGGTGTTCAAACATGAAGCATGATTATCTAGTTCCTCATGTGTTGTATGGTATAATCTAACATTCATACATAACATACAGGTGTAATTGCCAATAATTACTGTGCTGTGTGCTCTCCGAAAGCAAAATACTCACCTCACTTTGTGCTTTTATTCCGCTTTGCAGACAAAGCAAAAATGTATAGTTGTACTGTAATTCCCAAAGAACTGTGGTGGGAAACTTGTTGATTCAGCATCGGGAGTTCAAAGGCTGACAGAGCGCGTCATGCTTTGGGATCAGACCACAGACGTCTCCCGATCAGCAGCCTTCAGCCTCAGTACAAGACGTGTGAGCAATAGCGGGCAACCCTGTCTAATCCCCCGAGCTCCAAATAGCTTCAGGGTTTATTTGGACAGTTAATCTTGCATTACTTTCATATATATGCCACTCTGCTGTGACTGGAAATAGATTGCTACATTTTGAAATGAGACATGTTGTGTAATATGATTCAGAATGTTTAAGTTTGCAGGGATGAAAAAAATAAAAAGGTAGAGCTTATTTTGAGGTACTGGGACGGGATTTGGATGCTGACTCTGTTGGAAATGTGCCTGAGCACTTTGGAGAGAATGTGCACAGTCTGAGTGGACATGTTGACTTTGTCCAGCCCTCATGTAAAAAGTAACAGATCTGTACAACTTGTAAATGAATTAATCAGCATGTTAAGAATTTTTTTTTTTTTAAAGAAGTCAATTTAAAAAGGCAGAGGCCAGTGATGTTCTGTACTCGTAACAATGGTGTCATGTACTCATATTGAAGTGTTAACAAGTCCAAAGTGGGTCTTCATCTCTTCAAAATGAACTTGGGTAAAATGTATTTGAGAAAAAAAAAAAATCTATATATATAAGAAATATCTCCTTTATAAAGCTTTCATCCTAATCTAGAGGACTCCTTCTCTGTGGGTCTCCGCAACATATTGAATAACAATGAGTGAAAGATTGGAGTGATGATTGATTTGATATTGTGATCAGAGAGAAGCAAAATGATGCTTTGTTTAAAAAAAAAAAAGAAAAGAAGTTTGGGTATCGATGGAGGCAGAGGTGCTCACGGGCAACAATGCCTCTGTTACCAAAGACGAGAACAGTTCACGACGATGGCAAAAGCAGCAGCTCCTTCATCCAGGGATGTTATTTCAGAAACATCACACAACCATTTTCTGTTCTGTTTTATATGCCGCGCTCCTCATCCACTCTAGATGTATTTGTTTCTTCTAATGTGTTTCATTTCAATGCGGTCCTGTCTGTTTGTTGAGCTGTCGAAAATCCTGATGAATTATAATTCTTTTCTTCTTTGGTATTGTGTGAGGCTTCTGTACTGGAACATTGCAACAGTTTGTATTATAATGACAATATCAGAATAATATTTAAATAAATCATTTTCACAGATGAAATTCAAACAATAAAGGGTTCCATCTGTTTGGTTGGTAACATACTGAGCTCCGTAGCGAGTGAAGCAGGGAGTGCTGACGGTGCCAAATGCCGGCCCAGTTTCCAACTCGGAGGAAAGTTACTTTTGTGTGAGCTTAATCACTTTATATTTGATAGCTCTGCCAATCACAATTCAAATCAGTGTGCCCTTCATTTATACAACCACCCAAAGGAAATTACAGTGAGATTAAACTAGAAATACATTTCCTGAACCAAACCAACCTAACTTAATTTATTTTCATCCAATCACATTAAAAAAATATATAAAACAAGCACATAAATACAAACAAATACCCACAGACACGAGCACGCACCATAAAGGAATGAGTGAACAGAAAAAAAAATTGATTGTGAAGGAAAAACAAAAAAAGGGACACCACCTTCTTTCTGGATTCAGGCCACCGACCTCCACGGAGCAACAGAAGTAATAACCAAGTCTCCACAGATGTCCCCACGCTCCACGGAGTCGAGCAGATGACAGCACACAAAGTCCAGGCACGTCAGAGGCTGAGCACGGAAGGAAAGACCCTGAACTTAACGAGAGCTTTAAAACACATCAGCAATAGCTTTTAAAACATAATGCTATACAGTTCAATCTGTACAGGTTGACATAATGACCATGCATTTCAAAATGTAGCTATTTGTTGTATTGTATGCTTGTGCTACATTTTAAATGCCATGAGGCTGACTGGGTCCTTACAGAAGAACACATTAGATATTTCATAACTGTAAATGTCATCATAATGCCATTACGCACAGTTATTCAGTATGCAATACACACTCATTACAAATCACATATTTGTAGTGTGCACATTTGCTGTGGTATTAATGCAATAATACTGAGTGGGCCCCCATAGACTTTAATGCATAACATAATTCAAATAACTTAAAATGTCATCATGATGAAATCTTTTACAGTTGATCACTGTGCGATACAAAGCATGGATGTCTATGGAGATTATATTACAAAAACTACTTATATCTTTCTTCCAAATGTCTGCACATGATTCGAAATAGCTTGGCGCTACATAAACATGTATCAATATAAAGACTGTGGTGGTTTTAAACCACAGATCAACATGGAAAAGGGGCACTGAGGTACCCAGGACCAAATAACCACACTGTACTTTACACTTTGATAGTTTCCGGGACAAATTGAAATCCAGTCCACTCACAAATGGTTCTCGTGATGTGTAAGTTGAGGGGAAAAAGAGCAGCAGTTTGCAGGCGATACTGCAAATTGGTCTTGCTGCAGATCTCTTGCTCTTGGCAGTCAGCCTCCATCAGCGTAGACCTCAGGAACAGGAAACTACCTCTCTGTGGGTAAAAATGGGCCTGTCAAATCTCATCATCCATTCATCTGTTTGAAAGACAAGATAGAGGAATGGAAAATGAGGCGAGAGAGGGGGAGAGGGGAGGGGAAGAAAAGATCCTCTTTGGAGCCGAGGAGTGAATTTGGCAAAGGCAGCTCAACTAATCAGGTTTACTTAATCAGTGAATTCAGAATGCAAAGCAGGCACAGAGGCAAAAGAGAGCGCAGGCAGAAAAGATAGATGAGCAACAATACAAAATTAACCCTTGGTCCGTGTTTGTTAATTCAGCAGGCAATGACAGTTATTTATGTGGAGGTGAAGAGAGAGCCAACTACCAGCCTGCCTCTGGCACTCTAATCAGGGCACAGATCCTTCTGCTGCACAAAGAAGTAGGGGATGTGGATATAATGGTATGACTTCAAACTTCTTGCATATTCAACTATGTTGTTGTGGAATCTCGGATTGATGAATCTCAAGATCTGCTCGTCCGTCCTCTTCCACCTAGTAGAAAACAAAAACACAAAAACACAGTTAGCTAAGTGAAGTTTTGATTTTCACATGCTCATGAAATATACATACATGCATTGTAGCGACAGGAGCCGTGCTGAGCGAGAGAGCCGCTGTGGTTCCAGCCTTAAAGCACCCCACTGGTAACGCTGCATGTGTACGGCAATGTGTTCTCAACTGCTTCCTCGCGCCCCAAGGATGACATTGTGTATCAGATGAAATGGGGGAAGATCTAACCGTAACAGCACTGCGGGAATTCGGTGGCCCAAAGGTTAGAGAAGTGGATTTGACTGGAAGTATCTGGGCCAGAAAAACAGGCAAGCAAGACACGCTACTGCACAACTCTGCGAAAAAGCATCGGATTGATCCACCTCAATGTCTGAAGCCTCACGGATGGCTTTTTGTACTGATACGCTTGTTCAGGTTGCTTTCCATGTAATGATCTTCCATATTTCCTTGAAATTGTGAACAGCAAATGCCATCACAATCAGCTGTTTAAATATATATATATATATATATATATTCATTGCTTGTCTGTGCCATTAGCAGATAGCAGCTCCCCCGTAGTTACATGACCTTATTGCTGGATGGTAATGTAGTTAAACATATAGCACGGTGGCTTGTCACCTCACACCAAGATGATTTCTGGTTGAATTCCCCATGGGACATGTCCTCCTTTTATCCCTGAGTACTTATGGCTTCCTCCTACGGTCAAGACATGCAGGGTGGGGTTAGGAGAACTGGAGTGAATGTGAGTTTTAGAGGGTGTTCCCCGCCTTTTGCCCAATGTCAGCCAGGATTGGCTCCAGCTCCCCCCATGCTCCACAAGAGGATTAGCACTATAGATAATGATGCCTGATGTAAACAGTGTCAACAGGAATAATGAAGCTCTTCTAAGCAGATTCTGACAAAGCCTTTTTTTAAAGATCAGGTAGTGCAGCAGCACCAATCTTTAAACCATTATCATGTCACTTGTCACCAATATTGGCCAAATTACTACCAGCTAATTAACAAACAGTTAACCTGGCATTTAAGGCCCCAAGGAAATCAGGCTCCTGCTTGGTCAGTGCCGCCATGTGAATCTCCTTCCTACCTACAAGGTTTTAAAGAACAATGTCACCCTGCTCCTGCCTTTCCCTGTGGAAGTCAGCAGTCATTATTCACATGGTCACAAAAACCCCTTGTCACATGTTGTTGTAAAAATCTGAACAAACTAATGAAGCTGTCGTTTTCCACAAATCAGTGAGGTTCATCTCCCGGGGAAGCGTAAATATCTGTGACTAACTAACTAACATTTATGACTAATTCTCAGATAATGGTTCTGTTCATCTGACAGCAGTGATGAATGTTGGGAGAATCAACACAAACAGGAACAAACACCAAATCTTAGCACATATGGATGAAACTGGGGAGCATCAACAGCATATAGTGTCACAGTATACCGGACCATGCAGTACACCTACTGTGCTACTCAGCTAGAAGATGATGAATGAATGATGAGTAGTTGATGCCAATCAACTACTACACGTACGCCGTGTTCCCTTCATAAATATTCAGCCACAATTTTTTATTTACATTTTAGAGAAGATTCTTAGTGATGGTTAGGGGAAAATGTTAAACTGACTGTTATAAATAAAATGAGATAGATAGCTCCGGGCCAAGTGTGCTTCAGATAAATGGGGTCAGCCACCTGGCATGAATGTGTTTATGTGGCCTTTTTCCACATTAAGATATAGGAGTAAGAACAAACCCAATTTCTTCCAAACGAGTTGGTTAAATATTATAGATGTCCTGTCCTCAGCCAAGGCTAAAACAGATGTACCATTTGGAATCATTTGGATAAAACCCAGAGGTGAGCACAAATCTTCCACATGCTTTCACAAATGCTGACGGGTACCTCTGACTTAAGAGGATGAAGGGTCCTCTGACATCATCTTATTGGTGCTATTGGGATTGGGATCGTTGGCAAAGTGCTAACAAGTAATTCTGCTCAAAGACATTTTTACAAAGGCAAAGGAATTGAAGGGCATTCAACTTTACTAAAGTTTCTGTTGCTTTCCAGTGAGGTTGTGTGTTTGTGTGTGTCTGAGAGAGAGAGAGTGTGTCCATGAATGGTCCTGCATTATTTATTTGCACTCATTAAAAGTAATCAATTGAAACTGGCATTGATGTAGGGGTCTTTATTGAGCTTTCAGGAATCCGTCACTGTAATGTACCGTGTGACTTTCTCACCCTGCTTGATTGTTTCGTCCCACAAAATGCCCAAAGGAATGGGAATGTGTTTGTGTGGACCCATCAATGCTAAGCATGCCTCAATACTGTGGGGTTTACGAACCCCAGAAGCATTTGCAAGAAAATCAAATTGGCTTATCCGCCAAGGATATATTGCGACGAGATTAGGATGGGTGTTTATGACTTACGAATGCGAGGACAGCGGCCATGTCTCCTCAAAGTGTGTGAATAAAAGCTGTGAGTTTAACCCAACAGGAGAGACGGATGAGGCAGTAAGGAGGCAGTTAGGGGAATGTGGTGCACTGCTATAAGTGAGTGGGTGTGTTGATTAAAAAAGAAAGCCCAAGAGTATTGAGTGTTGAATGTGTGTTGACAGAATGTGAAACCTGCCTCATTAAACTATATAACCAGGGAGAGGCATGTAATGTGTGTGTGTGTGTGTGTGTGTGTGTGTGTGTGTGTGTGTGTCGGGGTGTACAGAACATTATTGCATCTTTTTATGCAGCATGCAAATCAAAGTGCCACACAATATGGAGGGCCCTTCAAGCTAAATCCTGCTTTCTCCTACATGTCCTCATGTTACCACAGTGGCTTGAGTGAAGGGAGCAAACTGCATCCACAGAAGGATATGAGAGTGGCACCCTCCTGTCAGAGCAATTCAAGGTTGTTGTTGTGCATTCCAGATACAGATAACAAACCAATGACATGAATTTAAAAGCACGAGACAGGTGCCTTACCTTTGCACTGCCTATAGTGACCCTGAATCCTCCATTAAACTGACACGGCTGCAACTTTCAATGGCATGCATTAAAAGTGACAAGTGTTAACACACATCTGTGTCAGCAGAGATTTCTCAATTAAAGACATACATACTCATGTCATTTTGGAAAAAAAAAACACGGCTGTTAACTGTAATTCTCTTATGAGAATTAAAGAATTGATTAAAGAAATGTTGAATTGATTGTTCTAACGATAGATAGATAGATAGATGAGCATTAGGGACTATGACCCCCACACTGGAAGAGTTGCTCCAGCAGATTCCAGATACAACATCTGGATCCTCTGTCCAGAAGAGCACAGTATTTGGAATATCTATATCTATAAATATTCTTGATCCTTACCAGTCTGGTTTCAAAGCAGGCCACTCAACTAAGACTGCCATCCTTGCTGTGCTGAGCAACTTCACACTGCTAGAGCAGCCTCTCTCTCCTCCGTGGTCATCCTTCTGGACATTTCTGCTGCGTTTGACACAGTGAACCACCAGATCTTTATTTCCTCCCTTCAGGATCTGGGCTCCCTCAAGGTTCCTCTTTTTTTCCCCCCTTTCCACTACCTCTCTCGGCTCTGTTATTCACTCCCATGGCTTTTCCTACCACAGCTATGCAGATGACATCCAACTAATTATCTCTTTTTCCCCAGTCTGAAACAGTAGCAGTCCAAATCTCTGCCTGCCTGATTGACATCTCTCAGTGGATGTCGACAGCCAACTCTCCCTTACTGCCAACATTTCTGCAACAACCCGCTCGTGTAGATACATGCTGCACAACATCAGGAGATTACGTCCCCTCACTCAGAGGGCGGCTCAGGTTCTGGTCCAGGCTCTTGTCATCTCATGCCTAGACTACTGCAACAACCTGGCTGGTCTATTCGCTGGTGCCATCTTTGCAGCTCATCCAGTATGCAGCAGCACAACTGGTCTTCAACCAACCTGAATTCACTCACACTACTCTGCTCCCCCGCTCCCTTCACTAGTTACCAGTGGCAGCCTGTATTTGTTTCAAAGCACTTGTACTTGAATACTGTGCTGTGAAAAAATCGGGTCCAGTCTACATCCAGGACAAAAAATGTTATTTTAGTTGCACTTGTGCAGTATATTGCACTTACATGCAGCACTTTGTAGTTTGGCTTAAAGTAATGTACTTACATGATTCTTGCTGTTCTGGGTTTGAACCCTCATAGATGAATGCACTTATTGTAAGCTGCTTTGGATAAAAGCATCAGCTAAATGATATGTAATGTAAAATATACATGTATATGTGTGTGTGTCCCTTGCTGACAATGGGTGCACTGCTGGATCACCTGCCACAGGGCCTGAAATAACCTTCTGTGACTGTCTTATTATTGATTGTCTGTACAGTGTGTGTGTTTCAGAACATTTGAATGATGATAAAACAAATAATTCAGTGCTTTTATTATTCTATAGAGCAGACATTCATCAACATACAGTGCATCCAATTCAAGCACATTAAATTGGTATTGACTGTGTCGGTGCAGCTTATTGCTGCAGGCTAAGATAATAATACGATTTATAATGATCACACAACAAAAGATTGTTGCTCATATAAAGATACAAGTCTATATTGAAGTTTTGATAAACTATAGAAGAGCATGTTATTGACAGTAACATCAGCATGAATGATTTCCTTACAAAAGACCAGAAATGACTGAGCCATGAGCAAGGATAGAAAAAAGAAGGTCTAAATATTGTCTGCAGGCTAATGAGTTTATTGTACAGGTGAAATTGTATTATGATAAACAGTTGAAACAAAAATAGCCTAAAATAAAATTCAACTCAAAAGCCCAGCCCAGGGCAGAAATTAGTTCATCAGATTCTCCTCCTGCACCTGACTGACTGTGAGCCACGATACAATTTAAAAGGAAAAGAGACAAGATTGTGAATGAAGCTTTTACAACATGAGAAAAGTGTACAAAAGGGGATTTTATGGTTCCTTAGTTCGCACCTGGATTTAGCACAGATCCAATAATTTTAATTAGGGGAAGAAGAAAACAAAACGGTTGGAATGATTACATCTGTGCTGCTGCTGACGTTTGTTAACTGGTGATTTGAGCTACAGTGTTGTTGTGCCGCAGCTTCAATGCAGCCTGATGTGTCAGATCCGCTGCAGGATCCAATCAACAGATTTCCAATGACAGGGTGGAAGTGTTCAATGAAAGAAAATCCCCCATAGGATGCTGTTATTTACCCAAAGCAAAGCCGAAGCTGTGCCCAGATTCACTGCAACACTAATGTGAAGTGTCATGTGGCGACTGCTGGTTAACATGTGGCCTGAATGGGCTGCGTTTCAGTCACGTTTCATATTTGTTTCGTGGCCTGACAACACAACCGGGATGACATGCAAATGAAAACAGTTGTCTTGGCTGTTTGACTGTATTAAAATACTGTATGCATGCAAATACAGTGCATAATCGTGTTGATTAGCAAATTATGTTTTCTTGCTACACTGAGCGACATTTGCAGCAGGCTTCAGTTACTTTCCATCAAAAGTAGTGTTTATGGACAATATCCTCAATTTAGCTAAATGACCCACACATTTTTTTGCCTGTGTCAGCCAGACCTATAATGGATACTCCCAATTTGCTCATGGTAACGAATGGTGAGAAAGAAAGTGGTTTAAAGATATGAGTGAAAGAGCCAATAAGAAAAGAATGAAACAGAAATAGAACAAATCAGCTACTTCCCATCAGTTAAAATATGTAAATAGTTAAGGTCTCGAATTCAAATAACCTGGGACCAGTGGCCAGATTATTATCTAAAAAATTAGGGCAACAAAAAAAAGTTTCACCCCCCAAAAAATTAATCAAATGTCTTCAAAAGAAACTGTGTATCTCCCTCTCATCTATCTCATATATTGAATACTGTTAATTAGAGTTCTGAATCTGAGAGATTTCTTTGGCACTATGAAATTACCTTGAAAGACGTTGATAATACGGCTATTGATGTCAATGGTGTATTAAAATTAAAGGTTGCCAATTAAGTTTTTTTAAGGTGAAGTATTTCCAAACAGTGAAATTACGTAAATCGTTTAGGTCTCACACTCAAATTACCTGCGGCCACTGGCCAGATTATTCTCTTATAGATTGAGCACCACAGACATTCATAAACAGAAACAAAATGATTTGGTTTTCTCCTCCAAAATTCAATGAAATACATTATAAACCTTACACCTTGAATACTGCTGAGTTCTGAACCTGTCAGATGTGGATCCTGTTCCGTACTTTGTTATGATTTCTTTGGCACAATGAAATAACCTTGAAAAACTGATAATAAGGCTAATGATGTCAACGGTGTATTGAAATTCAAGGATGCCAGATAAATTCTATCAAACCAAGACGAGGCGGATGATCACCAGTGGCTAATATCCAGTAGCTGGTGCACAGAGCTCCATCTTTTGACTCCAGTCTCCTGCTGGCTTTGCTCATCGATGGCTGTTTGCATTAATGATTATACCTAAAGACCACAGCACACTTTGTGATGGTCAGGCCATCCAACATCATCTGAAACCCGTACCCAAAGCTGAGTCACAGGTAAGGAGCATGGCCTTTTTTTCCCCTGAGGTGTAGGTCTTGAAATAATTGCCTACAAAAGATCAACGAGTGAATCATCTGGTTCGGCGCCAGGTTACTTTGTGTTAAAAGGGAGTTTTTCTTTCCAACACTGTCACTGAACTATTTGCTCATTGAGGATGTTTTTCATTTGCCATTGTCTGGATTACACACACACACACACACACACACACAGTGCCATAGAAACCCTCATCTTATGCCTTTGAATGGCAGTGATCCTATGCAGAGGCACAAACCTTTGAGAATACTTCCCTCAATAAATAAATACCTGAACAAAGCATATCATCTGACCAGAATAAAGCCATTATTATATGTTAGAATACACATCAGCATGTTTGGGGATTACAGTGATGCCTCTGTGGAAAAAGACGATTGGAAAAGTCAAAACAAATAAAAAAATGAAGTGGACACGAGGACTGTGTCACCATCATAATGTGAACACTGATGATAATCTGCTTTAGTAGAAGCCTTAAGTACTGCACGTGAAAGCTACTCGAGATCTTTTAATTTGTTTGTAATAGTTAATTAGAACAGAGTGAGCCGGGTTCATTTTTCTCCTGCTTTGCTCAGCTGCCTCTGCACACACAGGCCGTTAAGATATAATTGAGGCCGTCATTCTGTGGCCGCGCCGCAAATGGCTTCTTGAAGAAGTCCCTCTTACTTTCTGGCTGCCTGTCTGTCACCACGCGTATTGCCTTTTGCTCCCCGTCTTTATTCCTTTTAATCATTGACTTCATTTCGCAGATAGGAGAGCTGACATTGAGAGAACCTTTCATTGCCGTTCTGTGATTCTCATTGACTAGTATTGTAATGGGTGTCATGCGGCGGGATGGAGGACAGGCTGAATAGCTCCGGCTGAATAGCGCTGTAATATGTTTCTGTCCTTCCTCTCCCGGTTGCAGCGCGTGTCTTGAAGCCATTTAGCCTGACACTTCACACAGATAACGCCAAGTTTGAGTCCAGTTTCAAAACACTGCATGACTTCATCTGTGGCAGCTGTAAATAATCCAATAAATGGACGATTGTGTTGTTTTTCCATCTGTGTGAGTCAAGCCGGTGTGTGTTTAACTATGATTGACTGTATTGATATTGCCAGATACACGAGGCAGGTTGGAAATTAAGCAAAACAGAAGGTTGATACCATAGGAACACAATTAAGGATAACTGCAGCGTCAAATATCTGTTAATTTGTTTTTAGATTTTACATTCACTCAGTCTCCAGCATGAGCCACAAATAAACAGACTGTTTTAAATTGTGCTTTTATATCAATGCCCAATCAATTCTCAGCTGTAAAAAGCTACTTTAAAATGCATTACTAAATGGTATTAGAGCTTGTTGACAGTTATGAGCCTTAAGGTAAGATCAGACTGAGCATGGAGCAAAATTTACAAGAAAAATACAAGAATTAAAGAACAAGCCGATACCATCAATCATGAGTTTGCACTGTTTTCGTCTTCTACTTTGTGATTCAACCCATCACTCAAAGCATTATGACAAGGAGCTTAAATGAGACACCAAAAGGTCAAATTGCGACAACGAATGCAAAATGCCCTTTTTACCAAAACCATGATCTTTGCGTCACCTTTACCAAATTGCATTTGTTGCCTAAACCTAATTAACCTGTATATAAATAGAATGAATTGTCTGCTGTGACCACCATCCACCTCAGGCACCTCATGGTGGTTCATTTCAACATTTTTGGGGCCCGAAGAGCATGAGTTTTAGATTCTATCTCCATTAAAGTCCTTCTGGAACTACACATGAAGACAGTTAATTACTGATGTGATCATTCCAGACGGGATTACTTTGATTGTTTGTGCTGAGCGGAAAAAAAAACTATTCCAATTGCAGTGTGTTCTATGTTTTTCCTGAGAAAGTCTTGTCAATACCACGTGTTAATGGGATGATCGAAAATTGAAATATGGTTCAAAGTGTGAGTCTTTTTCCTACTTGGGGGCCTGTGGCACAGGAGGTAGAGCAGGTCACCCACTAATTGGAAGTTCAGTGGTTCAATCCCCGGCTCCACATGTGGAAGTATCCTGGAGCAGGAGGCTGAACCATGTTTGAGAAGTTGTGTGAATGGGTAAATATGACCTGTAGTGTGGGTGTGGAGATGATATAAATGCAGTCTACTACATAACTCACCAGAAATGTGGATCCATAGATATATATTTCAGATTGAATCCCAATTATTGGTAATGAAATTACAAGATTTATATTACATTTTAACATTCACAAATCACAACTATTACCAATCTATCCATCAGTCATTAATAGATAATTGAATGTGGTGCCTGTTATATCTGTATTCATATCTATCTACCTATCAACAAAACTATTAATATTAAACATCTCTGCAAAATGTCCACTGCTAACATTTAAATGACGTCCCCTGAAATATCTGCAGTCGGCACCAGAACAGGATTGTGGCTATACTCAGTCAAAATGAATTATTTTCTTAAAGTTCAGGAAGTATGTAAAGTTTTTTGGTTTTTTTTTTCGAGTTTGGGGATGTTTACAATAGGTTGAGAAATGTTAAGCTGAGCGTGTGCTGCTGCAGCTGTACACTTTGTGCACCCTGACCTTCACCCATATATTTCCCTGGACTGTCAGTGAAGCTATATTTCTTGCAATGACACCGACTGTTGTTTGCAAATGTACATTATTTGCTTTCAGATTAAATCTTTGTGATTGAAAAAATGTGACTTACATGCCACAGGTGTTGACGTGCAAGCTGTAGTCATATTTTTACAATGAAATTAAAATCATCATGTAGATTGTGGGTAATTTACAAGATGATGTAAAGTTCTTTCTATGAAATCTCAATTTGCCCAACCTCACAATCAAATCATGCTGAAAATTTGAATAAAGGCCATGAAATGATTGTCCTGTGTAAACCACTAATTATAGTTGGTCAACACACTTCCATGTTTCTGTTTAACTACTGCGTGTCTCTTCACAGATATGAAATGGCTTCAAAGCTTCTTCCCTGCTGTTTCATGACATTTGCCGTATCCACGGGAGGTTAGATGGAGTGGCCTGGAAAAAAAAAAAAGAGCTGCAAGTCCGGGTCTGGCTACAGGGACAGTCTAATTAACATTTTAATTAACACAAAATATTGTTAACTCGAGGCCAACCTCAGAGCCATGTCTGGGACAGACTCATTACATTCATTGTTAACCTCTCTACTCTTGCCCTTCGACGTGCTACCTGCGAAAAAAGTCATCCTCCAGAAGAATGAACAGACTTGCATGGATTAAATTCCCTAGAGTGTAACTGCTTTAAATTGAAATATGCATTCTGAGTTCTGGGTTTATCCATAATCTGGATTTACATTATTGAAAAAGCTTATTTTAGCCCAGCACTGCAAACTCATGAGCCACACGAGCGCGTCATGTACAATATGTACATTGCAGAACGTGTTGTGTAACAGTGTGACATGCAGATTGATTTAATTTGACAGCAGGCCAGGAGAGTGACGGGGCTCAGAAAAGATTCCGTGGAAGTCATGACTGTTATTTCTGTCCTCAGGGGGGAAAAAAGTCTTGACAAATATGTTGCGGCTGAAGGATTGTGATGACATGACAGCAGAACAGTGAAGCAATGCATCACGAAGCACGTGTAAGACTCACAGTTGCTTAATCCTTGAATCTTTATCATTTGCTGCTGCACAGTTAAAGTTATTTTACCTTAATGAAAAGGGGTTTCGCCGGTTTTCTCAGCTCAGTTAGCGAAAATGATTAATGCTCAATAAATCTGCAGAATACTTTTTTCAATGACTACAATCATTACATTTCACAGTCAATACTTTTCAGTTTGATTCCTCATGTTTTTGCACCAAACTACATAACGAATTCCAGTGAAAATGACTTTCTCTCTCATCCATACATTTGCATGTATTTTACATGTTTGATCCCATCCTCTGGAGAAAAGGCTTCAACCAAATACACTCTGGGGCTGACATTATTCACTAGCCTGCCACTCGGAGTTAATTGGTCAACAGTTTGTCCAACCTGAACAACCACAGAGGCTGTTTGTCCCCGACCCTCTGATAATCTCTTATCTCTTGAAATAGCCCAACTTTTGCTGGTGGTGTAATGGCCTGTGTTTTGGGGCTGCTGGTTTGGATATCTGGGCCAAAACTCTGTCTCACATCGTTTACAGTTGGACTTGTTTCTTTTATTTCACCAGTCAAACGTTCCTCCACACAAAACAACTATACTCCTTGAAGGTGTTTATGGTCCAGATGACATTTTAGCTGTTTTCAGACATTATCTGCGGAGGATCTCCAGAGAGAGACTTTGGATCAAGACTTTCATGAGGACATAAGTACTGATGGATCTCCACTCAGACGTGTTCTAACAGCAACAAATCCTGCAAAGCGTTCTGGTGAGGGGTGGTGCAGCAGACAGAGGCAGGATGCAACGTATTCATTCTGCTGTGGAGATCCCTGGCGTCTGCTCTTATTACCGCAAACCCTCTCGACATCTTCATCAGTGTCTTCTACATGTGTGGCTTTGCCTTTTCATTCAGAGGTTTTCTTTTTTTTTGCATCTTTTGCATGTTAGAAGCGACACCCCCCCCTCTCGCTCCCTGTGAATCTTGCAGATTCATGTCTGCTGTATTCACAGACGAGCTCCATGAAACTCTGGACGCTCTCACTCAGACATTTGCACTCACACATGTGTGAAAGCAGCTGAGATCTGCATATGAATGCAGATAATTTAAAAAGCAGTTAACTGATGCCAACAACCAAACGCTGCTCAGACGTGTTTGGTCAAAGCCTTCATCAATTCCTGTCCTTCGCCTACAAATTGTGCATATTCACATACAGAATCTGTTCATAGAGATCAGGTTTAGCCCACAGGTTGTTATTGTAAGGAGCTTATTACAATTATATTATATTTCTAAAGGACCACAAGTGGTGATAGCAAATATGACAAGAGCAGGAGAGGACATGTATTTCCCAAATTCAACATTCTTCCTCTGCATTTCTCTTTTATCTTTTCCACAACATTAACAGCTTTCTTTTAAATTCTTGCAACCGTTACAACGCAGGCCCTCTTACCTTGAGAATGCACTCATCCTAACAAAAGCACAATCTTCTGCTAAGTTCTTATTGTGCCCAACACTGAATGAACTGCAGCAGTTACATAAGCTTAACTGTGCACTTATTATTGTGACAAGGACAACACAGGTCTAGTATGCTGATGCCACTTTGTGTGAAGATGTGATGTAAAGGACGTACATCTGCCGCTGTGGGGACGCTGTCTCATGCATTGCTCTTATGGGTCCCATCAGACGACAGTGGATCTAAGGGACAGACCACCTTATGGTCACTGGACTGGACGACTTGAAAAAAGAAGCTTGGCAAGTACATTACTGTGCTGAGCTTAAATACCGCTTGTGTGCCGTTAACCTCAGCTACAGGGAAGATTCAATCAACAAAAGGGTCATTTCAACTTCATTATTCTTATCTCTCACTTCCTTCTAGAACTTCACAGTCCATTAACCAACAACCTGAAACAAACACTAACGACAGGGGAAAGGAAACAAACACCTTCCAGGACCCATTTGCTCGAGTGCTTTCTGTGACTCAGCTTCCAGGCCGACGACACTGAACCCCGACTAAAAACCCAGTTTAAACAGCGGGCAGGGAAAATCCGGAAAATCTAATGAACAGCATTAAATCATTGGCTCGGCAGAATTAGAGATTCTTACAGCAGAGAATAACGTAGAAGAAAATAACTCAAACACAAACAGAGAAAAGAAAGCCTTGTCGAAATGGAGCAGTGTTTGAACGTACAGAGTTTGGAAGTGATCGCACTCCCTGAGAGACGCCCTCAGCTTGTACAAATGTTTCTATTACACCACAAACTGTGTAATTCCCCAGTTATAGAAAACACCGTCAAGTATGAACACCGCTGCTCACATCACAGCTGCATGTCGATACACATGTGATGGTAAAAAGCACATCACAGGCTTAATGTTCTATATGGAAGATGTGTGACCATGCATTGTACTGTAAGGGAGAGTGTGTATGATTATTTAAGTATCAATAAAAATTGTATGTCTTATAGTTACTGTGTTTTTATCCTTTATTTACACCAGATAGTAGTATCTTTGAGTATATAAGAGACAAAGTGGCAACGTTAGAGCGGCAGAGGATAAAGAAAAGAAAAAAACATGCAACAAAGAGCACATTCTTCCAAGAAAAGCTGCAAATATGGAGGTGGATGTGATGATGATGCTGTGGTGATAAATAAAATAAAATAGTTCAATATATTATATACTATCTAATATATGTGATTTTGCTTGTTATTGTTTTTGCTTTGCTGTAGTGATTTAATTTATAAATGTTTTACTGTTTTATGTCATTACTTTTTATATTATTATATTTTATGTTCATTTATGATAACAGATTTGTTTTTAAATATATATATATATATATATATATATATATATTTTCATGGTTATTTGAGGATTATTATCTGCTCCATTTCAGTAATTTTCTAGATTTTGAGACATTTTATCAATTGCCAAATGACAGTTATCTTTTTTAAAAGATGTTGAAATGATTGAGGAAGATGTTTCTGAAATGCTTGTGATTTTTGCTCTTTTTACAAAAGAATGAAGACAGAAAATATGGACTGTTTTTAAAGTCCTAAAAAATAAATATATAAGTGAATGAATAAAAGAAATATGCTACCTGAATCGACAGCTCCAGGCTGAAGGCAGGAGCAGTTTCCAGTCCCTGACTATGATAATAATTATTGCACATTTGTCCTAAGAAATTAGTAGAACAAAATGTTTCATGTTATGAAATAAAAGATAAAGCAGGAAAGACAGAACCAGGTTCAGAGGGCACTTCTGCTCTAATTAACTGAGCTGATGTTTCATTAAATGAATGGAAACTAGAAGCTGCCCCTGTCCAAACACAGGAAAGCTACAATCAAAATGTGTGTAGAAATGCTATCACTGTGGGTCAGTGCTGGGGTCGGAAACGTCGTCTGTGGGTAAACACAGCACTGCACTGTGTGGAAACATCATCACTACTGGTGGAAATGTCATTTCTGTGGATACAGAATCTGGTAGAAATGTCACCGCCATGGTTAGAGCTGTTATCACCCCAATCACTAGCGCTATTTATTCAGGTCAGTCCGGACATATGAGTTGAAAAGGCGACGCCTCGAGTCCCACCAGAGATGGGCCGTCGGCAAGAGCAGCCGTCGGAGAGCACAACGATGGTCTGAGGGAGCAGGGGGGGTGGCTGGGAGATGAATAATTCCTGATCTTGGCTATGGTTCAAGCGGTGGTCGGTCAGACTCGCTCAGATGACCAGGTGAGAGGAGCTATCTGGCAGCCGGAGCGCTGCAAGATATTAGAGCAAACACGGAAAATACAGTCCGAGACTTGGATTACATTCGAAGGGAGTGTAGCACTCTCTGTATCAGCAGCGATTGAATTTATTCTTCAGACACCCCGAGCGATCGAAAATATATGTTCTCAGTTTTAGTGGAGTTACTTTCGTTTTATTTCACAAACAAAAAACACTTCTTCATTATATTTTCTCTGTATTTTATTTTCCTGTAAAACATTTTCTTTTTCAGTGTCTGCCAGTTAGCACACAGGGGCCTATGCTGTCCAATGCACTGCTTAAATCCACACCCGTGGATAGGCGAGGGTGGTGGCGAGAAGATCTCGACACCAGAGAGCAGGTTGTTGTTGTTGTTGTTGTGACTTTCCATGCTGCCCCGCTAGTTACTGTCAACTCCACTGCTGAGGTGTGAGGCACAATCAACACTACTATAAACACCGATCAATATCTGCAACAATTCCCTGCAAAGCTTTGTGTTTTTACCCCCACACTCCATACAGAATCAGATAGCGCTCTGACATCAGTTCCAGTCTTTAATGAAATCTGATTTATTTAATGACACAGGGTAAGATTCGAGGTGGGAGTTTCCCATGGCAACACTTCATTGTCAGTGTCAGTGCACGTCTGACTGCTAAACATCACACTGTATATTCAATTTACGTGGATACGAGACATTTTCAAACCAGCTCACACATGCATTAAAAACATATTAAGCCTAATGTTTAAGATTTATGTATTTGGGGGACTCATGTTTTACGAAGACAAATGAATTCACTTCTATTATATAATTTGAGCGTTTAGGACTCATTGGACAGATCATGCTTCATGCACCCAATTAAGTTTATAAATGTCTCAATCTTATATAGTTGTGCAAATAGTGTTTTAGCTGACTGTCAGAATAGGATGAGTTAAGAATGAAGCGATTTAACTTCCATCCCTTACGATAGTTTACATTTCAGAGGACTCATTGTGTTGTAAAGATTATAATCCATTGTGAAAGCTAATTCACATTTGTACTATCATCAGTCCCCTACAAACTTTGTGCTCCTCCCTCATTCAAGCTACTTAATGATGTGCTGGATTAATGTAGTTACCTTTACTATTGACAAGATATAATTGGTGAGTAAAGCAATTTGTTCCATACTGTGCATCTATGGGCAGACCTTTTTTTTTCTATGAGGGGCAATTTGGGGTTTAGTATCTTGCCCAAGGACACTCTTGCATCCATGATGTTTGTGATGTGTCTGTAATAATATAATAATTAATAATTAACATTAAACATTAACAAATTTGAATTTAGTTCTTAAAATGTTGACATAGTTAGTGCAAATATCAGAACAAGCACTGATTAGAAATTAATTGAAATGTAAAAAAACCTTTTAATATCAGTTAAAAATAGGAGGAATTAATAAACTAAAATTAAATTGGGTTTAATTCTTCAAATTCCGGTATTTGTTGCTTTGAGAGATTCAATCCAGATTTTATTAGACACAACTTTCAGTGGCGCTCAAAAATAAAATTAGTTTCCTGTGGACCCTGTGGTCTCCAGAATGAAAATATTAAATAAGCTGAAAAAGCAGAGCACAGCAAATGACTGCACAGTTTGAAGCCACTTTTTTTTTTGTGCTGAGAGAAAGTACATCACCAAAGCCTTCTGGTGGGGTAATTATTTCAAAAACACCCTTTTGTGAGTGCCTTTGTTTCTCTCCACTCTCATCTCATGTCACTTCCAGATACCAAGATACGAGGGCCAGGGTGAAACGCGACGATAATGTTGCTTCTAAACAAACTCCTCCGACTCCCATCGCCCACTCTGACATGCACAATCAACGGATCACCTCCCCCCCCGCACATAGAAACGGAGTGTAATCCTCGCAATAAAGATGTGTTGACAACGGCAGTGTGAGACAACATGCTATTTTCTCTTCCACATGCACCTCTTATTCAGTCTGCCCTACATTCTTAATCTGTGACGAGGAGTGCTGCAAACAAACCCGTGTCACTTTCCCACACGCCTAAAGCAGTGACTTCAGGGACGCTTTGCAACGATGAGCAAAATTTGGTTCACGTTCAACACACAAAAGGGTTTGGGCTGATATTTAATGTCAAAATAAGAACTGCTGCATTTATGCTTTAATTTTTTTTTACTATGTCTGTGGCTCAGTTCAGCTGATTCATCTTCTCTTGATTTAGTTAAATAAGAGAAGAGGGCTGAAGTCTCTGCGGAAATAAAGAAGAGGGTCACGAGCAAACTCAGGACCACATTAAAACGCCTCGGTAAGGCCTCCATCCGTATGCGCTACGCTCACAGGGGACGGTGGCAGCTACGCCATTGGGGAAGTGTCCCGTACTCTGCTCCGGTTATGAAATAGAAAGGAGGAAAGCACTCAGAGCCACGGAGCCTCGGTGGATTTTTTTCTATTTATTTTTATTTCAACTTTAAGTATGTAATAGGCATTCAAATAGCAAAAGCCTCAACATATCCTCTGGGCAGAAAAAGCCAGTGTTGGCTAAAAGCTGCTGAAGCACTTTGCTGTTCATTTGCAATCATTGCGTTTGTTCCCGGTTCAGATGTAGTGAGGCTTGGAAAGAATCAACTTGAAAATCGGATGCCAACCCACCATGTCTGTACACACAGAGAGAGAGAGAGAGAGAGAGTGCATGGCCCGATAGAAGTGTTATTTGACAAAAATAAAGAGGCGTGAAGACAATTAACCAGCTTATCTTGATATTAATGTATTATTTAAAAGCAACAGGCCCCTTTTAATCAAGTGAACATTTACTACATCAGCTTGAAGGCCACTCACAGTATTTTCCTGGCATTCTCCAGACATTCTCTTTCCGTGTTAAGGTGACAATTCAAGCACTTGGTGGGAACAAGCCAATGTTCCATGTGCATTTTATTCTGATAGCTTGTTACTTGCAACCATTAACTTCTATTTTCAGTGGCAACGTGTGTTTATTTGGGAATCAAACAATTGGAAATAAGTTAAGTTGGGTTCTCATGTTTACATTATAAGTTAAGATAAGTTCTATTTAAATGTATGTATTTCATTTATTTATTTAAACAATCATCTCTTACATATAATATGATGTGATTCATACAGGAATTGACTTACATAAGAGCTAGTGATTGTTTTATTATCACAGCCAACCTGGGCTATAGTTGGGAAATAGATATTGGCATGTAAATACTTTCAAAAGGACAAGGGTGATGCTGTTTATCAGGTAACAGCTGCCATGTTTGCCATTTTAGTTTGGTATGTTAGCATATACATTTGTTAACCATTGCAAAACACCATTATCCTTATTATGAACTGGTGCTGCTATCATTCATGACATCATCACATCTATTACAATTTCCATCACAACCAGTCTAACAGAGCTACACTCTCTCTCTCTCTTCTCTCCTTCTTTTTCAACCACCTCTCCTCTCTCATTTCTTCCAGTCACCTCAACCGGCCGAGGCAGATATCTGCCACATTGAATCTGGTTCTACTAGACTCCAGAGGTTTCTACCAGTTTCCAACTTAAAGTTTGGATGTTTGACAAGTAAAGTCCTTAGTAAAAACTGCACTACAATCATTTAAGTAGCTGAAATTAAAATAGATTGGAGGATGAAGATGTTCCTGTAAATGAAAAAGATGCATGAATACTGTAGTATGAATACTTTTCCTGCAACCTATAACTTGATGCTGTGCATGGTTTTCTATTTTCCCTTGTTGTCTAACAGCTTTCCTCAGCAAATAATCCAGTCCATCAGTCAACACAACCCATATTTACTGCTACATATTTACACTGAGACCGCCAGACACTCAACTGATGGCTTCAATTTACAATTATCCTCACAGATTTGATAGGCGACTCTGGCAGGCTCAGACTAGAATTCAAAAGTTCCCCCCGGAGAGTTGCTTTGGGAATTGCTTTCCATTAAAGACATCCTTCATGTAGACCTCTTATCATTACCTGTGACGACGAGGCAGAGAGACAAATGAGCTGAATCATAGGGAAAACTTGTGATTGTCACTGATCTCCTCTATGTACGAGTTTCATTTGCACAATGAGTTTTTAGCCGTTTTCTCTCTGAGCGTACAATTCCTAATCTGATGCTCCGCACAGGTGACTGAGAGCACGCAGCCATCCCTCTACTCATCCACTATGTGGTTATCATTCATGCAGTGCTGTTTACCACTTTCCGCAGGATGATGGAATAATGAAACGTGGCACGGCTCCTCAGTGAAAAGCCCAGAAAATCAAATGTTCTCATGAATGAGAGGAGATACACATCTGCGAGTGGATGGGAGCAAAGCAAAGACAAGCCCTCATTTCTACTGCTGTCAAAAACAACGGGGATAATTAGTGTTGCAGAGAATACCTAATTATCCCTCTATTCAGCACCCAACCTTTTCCCTCTCATTTTATAGTTCCTTTGAAAATGAGGTCTCTTATGTCTTAAAATAACCTGAACCTGAGAACTCTCTTTCCAACTTGGACTCCAGCTGCGTAGCTGAAAGGATTAACGTGGTATGTTAATATAATACTCAGTCACTGGTTGTGTGTGTCAGGGCTCCACCCCCCCGTCTTCACTTTGTTTTAAATCAAAGCTTTGCTTAGCATTTATGCTGAGACTTTAAGAATCACGTGCAGGTGCACTGAAACCGACTTTATCTATCCGCTGCATATCAACTGTTTGATCTTAAGAAGTAAGAAAGTTTTCTGCTTCAGACTTTAGGAGCCTTCATTACCTGAAGGGATTATGTGGGTTGAAACTGGAGAGGCAGTGAAACCACCTGCGAGTTTAAACATGTGCATATAAGGCGTTGGACAGTGATCGTCAGTGTGAATTCATTTTACACTTACTGTACATTTTAAATTATTAATACAAGCTGAGGTGCTATATGGTGAGCAAGCCCTTATCCATGGAACGCCAGCCCTTCTACCACATAGAACGATGACACTGCACTACTTATTATTATTTTTTTATATTTTAAATATTCAATTTGTATTTTTTATTTTATTCCTTTTTTAATTTCTGAGCATGGCTTAAGGGGAGCCTGGGACTCAAGCATTTTATTGCCAGCAACTGCTAAATATAATTGTTGTGCATATGACAATAAACCCTTGAATCTCGAAAATGTATTTAATTTATAGCTATCAATCTTAGCCACAATATGTAGAATTTTGAAATCTAATGTACCCTGATGATACTACATACAATCTAAATGCAATCACACATGGGGAGGAGAAGGAGACGTGTCTTTGTATATATGGAGACATGTCCTTAGCTTCTTTCTCCACACACGCCTGAATAACACAGAGGATGTGATGCTGTTGTGAACGCATCTGTGCAGAAAACTTCCTGCTGCGTTGTGCATGTGTGAAAGGTGAACTCTGGGTAAACTCTGGGTAAACTCTGGAGCTAATTCTCCAGATTTGACCTATGGGTCTGGGGGCTTTTGAGTCTCTTCAGATTTAACATAGAAACGGATGAAGCTGCGATCTTGGCTCGGCTAATATCACTGTTGCGTATTTGTCTAGTACTAATTTGATCTGGCTGTTTGAGAGAAACATAAATGGCACATACTAAAAAATATAATTATCAGATGACAGTGAGTTAAACTGACCCATTCAAGAACAACATAAAATAAAACTAGGACTTAAACACCACAGACCAGGCTTTGGATATTGAGTCTCACATATCTTTAGGAACCGTTGGGCAACATAGACATGGACAAGGTTTGTGAAAAGGCAGTTCGTAGAATAAACATGACCTTTAAGTCAGTATTTTCTATATAAAGTGAATGATCTTTCCTTAAACTGCTGTTAGTGTCTAAAACGGGACAATTTTAAAGTTATAACTTTCTCACTTTTAGATAATCAAAGAATATATTAGATCACAGATTGCAAAGAAATTTTTTTTAAAAAGCTGTCATTGACCTTTGTTTCAATAGCAACATTTTTAGAAGATATATTACATAGACAAAACTCATTTTGGCTCAATTACAATTCTCATAACATGCATTTACCTTACGAAATGAGTCAAAGACAAACTGACAGAACTCATAATCGGATGAGGTGCCATTCCAATTAGTTCCAATTAACCAAGTCAGAATATTGAAACACATTTAGGCTTGACATATGTTTAGAGGCAAATATAACGATGTGCCTGGTTAATTATTTAAAAAAAATGAAAGTATAATATACAATCTACAAGTGAAAATATGTCTCATGGTTTCTGAGGACACAATTGTGTTAATTTACTTTCATTCTCCCGACTGTAAGTGAGACTCAGATCCACCCCAATCTGCCCCTTCTCACCTCCAACAATCACAATATCGCAGGCGAGCTGGCAGGCAAACAAGGTGAGGATGCAGGGAGCACAAAACACTGTGTAATTGCATCTGAGCAGATACAAAGAGGCAGTTCATGTTGAAACCCATATTCACAAAGTCTGGCCATCGAGTCATTCCTCCTTTTTGTCTGTGTCTTTCAAACAGGCAGAACAAGAAAGGATGGCTGAGTGTGGGGGAAGAAATTGTTGCAAACATTCATGACCCTGTTAAAAATGTGGACTGTGTTGTGTCTGTCGGGTCATGACAAAAGTGGGTGATTGCAAATGATGACTTAATGAAAAGTTCACAGGCAATGAATGAATAGAATTTGATACATCTGGGTACATAAGGTGAAGAGAGGAAGCGTCTCTCTCTCACACACACGCACACACTCCACATAGGGCGAGGAGTTATTGCCAAGGCCTGTCAAGCTCAGGGACTGTGGAATATCTATCGCGCGCATTGTTTTGGCGAGATCCGTCTGAGGTAATAGTAGCATGTGTTCCGTCTTTTCCCCTGCACACATCTGTCTGAGGAGGGGCGTCAATATGATGTATGAAGCTGTTTGCCAGGACTGAGCTAAGAAGAATGGAGCCCTGCATCACTTAGCATCCCATTGCCAGACACAGCCCCGCCATTACACCTCCCAGAAGTATCAGGCACACCCTTGCCTGAGTAATTTTGCCATCTGTTGACAGTGTTTACACAGCGGGTGATTTGTCATCACAAACAGCAGGGCAAAAATTAACAAGCTTATTTATGATCCACGTTGCATTTGCACAATGAAAATGCCATTGGTCATGTAAAACAGTCAGAATACTATTACAGGTCTGAGTGAGGCAGCGGCGGAGACGCATTACAAGAATCAGAATCCAATGTTGAAAAGGTGAGCGTGCACAATCCACAAATAATAGCTGTATTTCCAAGAGATCAAAAATATGACACTATTGATGGGATGTATTAGTTTGCAGAATTGAGATGGACTTTTTCTTCAGAGACGCTCAGCACCCTGCATTAAAGCCCTGGGAGCACAATGCTATTTGCACTCTACCATAGAATGTAGCTGAGAAAAGGTCAAACAACAAATTGAAATCTTGGCCCAATATTAGATGTAGAGTGAGAGCTGAAGTGTGGAATGACTATGGAAAAACACTGAGGCAGAAGAATTGAGATGGGAAGAAAAAGACGAAAGAAATCATGCACAGTGTGTCTCAATGGGCATTTGAAAATCTTTGCAACGCTGGTAAGTGTCCTCTGAGTTATGGGACCGCCCTCAAATGGAACATTCCTGAAGGGAAAGAATCTCATTTTGTATGTATAACTTTGAAAAGGTCACGAGGAGATCAGACAGGCATGAGAGAACGTGTGAACCATCAAGAGACGAGGGGTCTGAAGAGAAGATCAGAAAGAGGAGAGGCAGAGCGCGCTGTTCCGATGCTCTGATATTCTTTTAACACCTCAAGAGCCCAGAGACACTGTTTATGGTGCGTACCCGTGTGTGCATGCGGATTTGCATGAGCCCTCACACGTACATATACACAATGGGATCTGATGAACACAGCAAAAAGATGAATCTACTGTTGTGCTAACCCTAAGTGTACTTTTCTCCCTTATAGTTGACGTTTTATAACATATGAGAAATACAGGAGGATAATTGATCAGATGCCAAACTGTATCCTATAAATAAAATGTTCCGGAGCGTCTATAAAGTATACATTTATGTTAGAATTATAATTTAATACTTCAATCATGGAGGCAATTTCAATGCAATGTGAGTTTTTAATCTATGTTTTATCTTTATCATAACATACATTATCACCAAGCCCTTTACATATTAAGGTAGAGACGTTAAGAATTATAGACAAACCCCACAGCTCCCATAAGGAGCAAGCACTTAAGTGACTGTGGGGGAAAAAGAACTCCTTCATTAACTGGAAGAAACCTCGAACCAGACTCAATGTGGGGGCGGCCATCTGCCACGACCGGTCGGGGTGAGAGGAGAAAAGTGGGGAAGAGAGGAGGGGTGGGTGGAAAAGAGGGGAGAGAAGAGCGAGAGAGGGGGGGAGGGAGAAGAAAGAGACCAGGGACACTTGTGTAACCTTCATATTTCAGCTCCGTCAGACTGGGTTGTTTTGAAAATAATAAAGGTGACATTTATAGAATAGATAAATCAACCGTCTATAAAAGATGTCACGCTTGGTGAAGAACCTGCAGATTATGAGGATCAACTCTGTTGTTCCCCTCAGCTCAGTGGAGTGCCTTTGAGGGGTTTTTTTTTTGGTTATACAATTAAAAATGTTACTAATATGCTCAAGTGTCAGTGCTCCAGCAGCAGACAGATGTTATCAGTGAGGAAGCTCTGGTCAATCAACTGCTAACTAGCTGCTCAGCACCGAGCACTCAGCAGACAAAGTTAGCAGCTGGACTGCGTAGTGGAGCATTTAGCAGCTAAAGAAGCAGATATTTCCCTCAGGACTTGATGGAGACCATAACAGAGGGAACATGGACAAGAATAAATATCTGCTCTTTTTGGGACTGTCACAGTACACCAGTAGCATTTCGGTCACCAATATCATGCTCTGTTATTCTTTCTTCTGTCAGTAGGTGGTGAGCATTTGCATGTTGCTTTAAAGGCACAGTGTGTAGAATTTTGTGATATCTAGTGTTGGAATCACATGTTGCAGCTGAACACCCCTCACCTCACCCTCTCCTTCCAAACATGAAAAAGAACCTGTGGTAGCTTCAGTTGTCATAAAAACTCTAAAGGTGTTTAGTTTGTTCAGTCTGGACTAATGTAAAAAACATGGAGGCCTCCGTAGAGAGGGTCCCCTCCATGTAAATATAAAGTATTTCAATATAAAGGGACTTTTCTGGGGTAAAGAAAACTACAATTCATACAATTTAGATGAAACGAACTAGTGAAAACATCATGAGGATTATTCTACATTAAATTTCTGCCAATAGATCCCTTTCACCTAAATCTTCACACACGGACCTCGGTGGGTGTGGCTGGTACTGGCGTGATGGTCATGAGGACAACAACCACAGAGCCTGTGCTGCCTCTTGGATGGCCGAGCAACCACAATGCAAAAATTATATCACACCACTCAAAGTGAATGAGCAGCGTTTCTTTTGAAACCTGGAATGGTTACACGGGAGTGCTGGATAACTGTGATTTCTCTGTGGACCAGACAGTGCTGTTGCAGAAAAGGAACACTGTATTCTCTTATTACTGTTAACGTCTATCTATGTTCCAGCACGATCTGTTCATCAGGGACCGTGTATCACACATGGATACATCATACAGTTGTATCTGGGGCACTGGTGATAATACGTACCATTACTGTCCTGTCTGAAGACACCAAGCACGCAGATTGTAGGAAATGAGTCATCATCCTGTTGCAGTGATTTTTTAAGTCATAGCTCCAACAGTGAAGCTGTGTTTCTAATAGCTTGGTTTAAGACTAACTGTTGGAGAGAATAAGGAGACTTTAGCATAGTAACGATGATATAAACCATATTATGGCACAGTAATCAACCAAAACCATAACTATTGATTTTCCTTATGATCGATATGCAGCACACAGGATAACTTACGTGATTAATGTGAAAAGTGTCAGTGGATATTAATGCAGCATATGCAATACTGTTTCGAAGTACTCTTTGTGATACGACTTATAAGCAGGAGTATTACAAATTTTCTCTTCAGCTCTTTTTGGGTATTTGCCTATTGACAGGCCAGTTCAAGCGTGAAATGGGGAGAGAGAGTGGCGAAGACAGTAAAGTGCACCGCTGCAGGAGCAGCTCGAGACTCCCTATGCACAGAGCACACACCACCAGGTGCGATAGCATGCACCCGATAGCTATTCATATTTTTAGGGGCCATGCTTGGGACCGAAAACAAACAATTTTTCATTGCCAGTATTATTTTACATATAATCCATCTGTGTGAATAATATTAATTACATTAATTAAAGTAAAATACACACTAAACAAGAATATGTAACACATTTGCATACCAGAAACAAACTATACTGTAATATTGCGTATTATCAAATGTTAGTCATGATTATTTTAATTAGAAACAAAAGTTGTTTTAAATTTAAACGTTGTTTTATGTTATTGTAAGAATCAGAATCTGATCTCTACTGGTAGGATCCTGGGTTCTTCCAATAGGGGATACATGGGAAACAAATCAGACAGTTAAGAAGTAGGGCTGGCGTTCTAATCAGAATGTCTGGCAATATTGTAGCGAGATGTGGTGGAGGACAGAGTGAAGCAGGTATGTTAACCTGGAGAACAGAGAAACCAGAAATTACAACAACAGATAAGATGGCAGGCAAACGTTTAGCAACACTGGCAGTGATGGCTGCAGCATTTGAACACCGAGTGACTGAACAATCTGGCAAAGACAGGATGAAAGGACACGGGCTGCATACTGCAGCTGGTAAGTAGAGGAGGAGTAAAAGAGGACAGACCTGAAACAAAATCAAAAAACACAAACTCACGGTACGGGGATAAACATCCACCAACCTGTATAAAACAATTGTTTGGCTTTGTGGCTTTTTGGAATTTTAGATTTTCACAAAGTCATAGGCTTCCTTTGCTTTGACCATGAACATGAAGTTGCAGTAGTGTTTTTATTATGACTCTTTGATCCAGATTGTTGATGATCATTTATAACAACTGTCAATATAGCACTCTTACAAGGAACTTGTCCACTAGCCCCAAATTGGCTCAAATGAAAAAGAGAGTACATGGCTACACTGACAAAGGGCTTTTATCCAACGGGTTTAGAATTTGTCCCCCAAGCATACGCACGTGCACACACTGATGGCAGCACACTATCATGCATGATGCATGCTCACGTCTACAGGGCAAGTTGCCAGTTTACTCAGCCTGCTCGTTTTTTTTTTAGACAGAAACCGAAGCATTAAGCATGCAGAGGGATACATGCAGCCACAGTACACAAGCAGCGCCTGCATCAAATGTTTGGAAATGAGATGTTTCAGTGATTCTCATTAAGATAAATCACGGGGGGTTGGGAGATTAAAGGGAAGAGATGTCTTCTTGTGTATTTATTTGTCCATCTATATGGAAGAGATGGAACAATTACTGCAGTTGATGGTGATTATGTCCAAACTGAGAAAAAGCTAACATCGAGACGAGGTTTCATTTTCACTAAAACTAAATAAAGAGAACTAGTTGACTCAGGTTCAGGACCCTTTCTCTTATTTCATTCACCTTTCTACCTCTGCTCATCCCTTCATCATCCTTCCCTCATCCCTATACCCACATCATTTCATTCTTGCTTCCCCATCCCTTCATCCTCTCTTCACTCCTTCCCTCAGCTCTACCCACATCCCTTCTGGTCGGGGGGGGGGCATCCCTTATAAACCCGGGTGGATGATGTCAGAGACGGAACCACCACACTCTCCTCCTGGTTCCCGTTACATCCTGCTGAACCAGCTGACACATCTTTAAAGCAACCCCTTCCCTCTTCAAGGCAGACAGAATGTTCACTGTTGTGAACTGATTCAACTGATTGGCTGATCGTGATGTTGGGCCTGACTGACTCACACTGGATAGTATATCTGTCATTTACATGTAAGAGTTAAACATGCTTCAGAACACTGCACAGTGCAGCTTTGTCATGGTTTCCTGATTGTGCCGACATCGATTTTGTACGGCTCGGCAGGCAGAATGAGTTTATACCACAGTGAGCTTAGAGGCATTAGTTACAATTTGGGTGTCATCTCTGCGATGCAAGACAAACCACGAACCCTCTTGTTGTGAATACTTAACAAAAGTAAGGAATAAAAAAGATCAGCTAAAACCACGATGGGTAAGCCATCTGAGAAGAGCATGTTTCCAAGTACCTGGTACCTTCTGTAAGCATTGACAGCATAGTGTTTGTTTTCAGTTTATACTAAAGTGGGGCTCAATGTTTTCTCACTATGACTAATGTGCAACTTTGCAGTCTGCACAGCATCTACAAAGGGCCGCTGAATGTTCCTCCGTTGCAGGATTTGGTCGGCTTGTCATTACAGATGTAAAGTGTATTTCAGTCACATTGCGAATATCTGCTGGCAAATAAACCCGAGCAACTAGGAGTCAGCTTGATGAAAGCCAAGCACATCCAGCAGTAAGGTTTTGCCTTTCATGAACTGGAATCTTCATGAAAAGATAAGTCTTCTTTTTTTTTTTTTTTGTTGCCAGGATAAGCTGTGAAGTCCCGACAATCTCCAACAAGAGCGAGAATCAGGCCTCAGTATTCCAAAAGCCAAATTTTGTCATAAGGACTGCTGCACATGTTACAGATATGCCTGTGTGGTGCTTTTCAGGAGAGATAGTGGTTTTAAATGGGTATTATTATGAGAAATTAAAGCTTTCTTCACACAGAACAAATATCATCTTTAGCCAGTGAGTTGGAATAATGGATTTGTACCCTGTTTAAATGTGACACAACAGTAATTTGTAAATCAAAATATTCATATCACTGAAACACTGCAGCATCATAGTCATTTATATCTGAGGCACTGCTGATTCTGACAATGCTACACTATTACATCATTGCAGTAAGAGTAGGAATATATATTATTGAAACTTAAAATTGGTAGAATTACAAATGTTCTCCTCAGACTGTTGCTAAGAAGCTGTCTTTGTTACCATATGTTAGTTTACACATTGCTTCACCTTTCCATTTATGCTTTTAGACCAAAAGTTGACGTGTTTCAAACTATTTGGGTTTCATGGCTTTCAAATGTTGTATTTAGGAATTTAAACTCGAGATGAACGTGATGCACCTCATGATTTACTGTCCTAGTGCTAACATAGCTAGCTAAATTTAAAACGCCAAAGTTATTAAAAGGGAAGTAAAAACTTTTTAGAATCTTCTATTTTCTTTTATTCTAGTTTCCTACTTTGAATTCATAATTGAACAGCTATTGGCTGCCCTTCCATCAGATTCTGATCTGGAAGACCTTGGTCCATTTTCTGAGAGACTCACCCAGGCATATTCCTGGTATTGCATGGAGGACAGAGAAGACAACATGGACATTGTGTCTCCAAACACCAGTGGGAGATACAGCTGCCCAGTAATCCAGAGCCACTGCTACCCAGCACTACAGTCTATGCTGAGCCAGATTCAGAGCTGGACCCTTGTTAGGTTCTCCCCTTGACAGTCCTACTGTTCCTTTGTCGCCATCCTGTCTGCTGCAGCATCAGGGGTTCCAGCTGTCACATTTATTCCTGAGTCCGACCAACACCTGCTCCTGATCTCATGTCGTTGGTCTGTCCAACATTTGCTCCATATGCCCAGTCAAGCGTCCCTGCTCAGCCTCCAGGGTAGATTCACATCTGCAGTCACCTGCCTGCTCAGTCTAAAGAGAAATTTAGCTTTCTGCCGCCTGTTCGATTTCCACAGATCTCCCTCCTTTGGCCTCGGAATACCTGCTGTTCGCCCTCAGCAGCGGTCCTGTCATTATCTCTACCTTCACCTTCACCCATACCAGTTTGTCCAGTTTTCCTGCCATCCCCCCTAAGCCTCAGCCCCCACCCGGGTTCAAGGCCATTCCCCAGATATCCACGGGTCTTTTCTTCACCTCCCTCTCCACTGGCCCTTTCTGTTTAACAGAATTCACATTTTTGGACATATCTTCTCCATTATTTTGCCTTCCTCTCAGCCATAGCATCTGTAAGCCTTTTTATGTTTTATCAAAATATGTCAACTGCACCAACCTGCCTTAGTAGTGTGTTTTAATTAGGGTCCTGACTAACTTTAACCATGTCCTTTTACTTTCCCATTACAAGAGAGAGAGAGCAAAGACACAATGTCAGGATATAGAATAGCTTGATTTCCACATAGGAAAGTGAAAAAAATGAATGGCCAAACATTCTACAAGCATCAATGGCAAAAAGCTGGGGACTTACATCCTAATAGTGTTGCACCGGTGCCGCAATAGCTCGCAGAGGGTGATGTTCATAATAATGTACTTAAGGATAATCAGGAATCCTTAATGTGAGACGGTAGAAAGATAAATGTCCAAACATTTAATATACTACTATACATACTAATTAGTACATGATTCCCATACTGCTTCTGAATAAACAAAATAGATATGAAATAATGATCAAAGGTGTTGATCAAACGATTTGATTCGCAATTATATTTGTATTATTTGTTCTATCATTATTTACCCAGGCACAAAACTTTAGAACTTACTTTTAATTATGACCAGGGTACTGTCTCATGAGAATAAAATGAATATAAAACAATAAACAAATTAATCCATTTTGAGTAATTAACAGGCGGAAATAAAACACGCTGAGATAAAGCAGAAGATGAAAAGACACATGAGAGCACAAACTGACACAAATCAGTTCTGAGAGCTTATATATATATATATAGATACACACACGCACACAGGGGTCAAAGTATTAATGGTTAATTTCAGTCCTTCTTCATGAATATAAAATATACAAAATGTAAACATGTGGTGGGAAAATATGTTTGACGAGACAAAGTGTAACCTTAATCTGTACTGATGTTGCTTCGAAACAGAGTGTGATCTATTCAAGGCAACAAGAATCCACTCAGTTTTAAATTGAAATCGAACAAATCACATGCTACACAGTAACTTTCATTTACTTTTTCAAATGCGGGGTGACATCCAGGCACATTTAGATCAAAATCAAAGAGCAACAAGCTAGTAGTAGATTAATGATGTGCACACACATTTAAAACAGTAATGCAATAACATGGAGCCAGTTGAAAAACAAAGTGGATAATATTGACTGTGTCTCTGAGGACGTTTTTGTCAAAGACATAAAATCTCGATTGAAGAGGACAAAGCCTGAGTATTTGAAAAGCTGGGCCTTTACCAGAGAGGTAGAATCCAATGGTCAGACATGATCTAGCTTTATAACTGCTCTTAGACATGCACTGAACTCCGGTGATCCTCTGGACATTCTCAGCGCTGTATGCGTGAACGCAAATGTACGACTGAAAGCCTCTGGACTCTCTGGCCAGCCCACGAGTAAAGAGGCCACAGAAATTCGAGAGGAGCGGATGTGAGAGCCTCTGCAGGATTCACTGCAAGTGAGCGTGTTGATGACATTTCTAACGACAGATGCAAAAAGTGAAAGGAAAGAAAATCTAAAGAAGCGGTGCCACAGAGGAAACTCCAATGAAGATGTCAAGACAGGGCAGACGACCGTATCAATGTGTCATAAACAAAGACACGCTATCTCTCCAGTGCAATGTCGCCGCATGATGCGCCATCCAACACGCCTGAGCGAAGAATCTCCTGCTCTGGAGGTCATGTCTGAAAACGTGTAGCATCATATATGAGTGGGACCACAGAGTTGTTTCAATCACCTTCTTTATGTCTCCTGCAAGTCCCACTGAACGAGTCCATATAACTCAATGTGAATGTTATACTCTTGCTTTTCTATAAGCTTAAGTCATCTCAGAGAAGCGATGACAAGTCTGTTTTATATTTTTTAGCAGATGTTAAAAGGAGTACATGCTTTATTAATCCATGTTGATGTGATTTAAAGTTGTTCCCATGTTCATCCTGTTTGTATTGTCTAACTTTCAGAAAATTCTCCCAAATCATTTCACAGTTCCAGCCTTAAATAATTGAATTATTGAACCAGATCCTGTGCTTCTATGAAAACTCTAAAATTCAACTAAATTATATATTTTCAATTTTTTCTTAAAAGAAGAAAGAAGTAATGACCTAAATCACCTAACTCTTTCTTTATTGCGATAACATAATTGATAAACAACATTGACTCACAGATGACATCTGAAAGTTATTAACTTTAAAAAGTATCAATGCAGGACTGACACATCCTTAACTGTTTTATTCTGCTTTATGTACAACAATATTTAATATCTACAGGAGAGATAATTATTTAAATGTAATTATTCCTCACGCAGCAGAGCAATACATTTCTTATATACATTTTCCAGAGATCTACTTTTTCTGGTCTATAGCCTGCAGTACATTGTCACCAGCTTTGAATTGGTTTTGATTGTCATATTAATACATTTTCAGAAATGTATTGAGATGGAAAAATAACCTCAATGGGGAAGAACTGACCGTGGATACAGATACGTACAGTGCTTTACTAGTCTTGACCACAAAACACACACACACACACACACACACACACACACACACACAGTATATCTGTGGGCAGGACTTTTTCTTCTGGGTTCAGTATATATAAAATATTTGCAAATTGTGTTATAACTCAGAAAATAATAACTTTCTTCTTTCTGAGTGTAAGCATCTCTGATCAGTAATGCTTTAAAACTTCTTAGAACAGCTGCCTAAATCCCATTAGTAGTTTGGAATCAGGAAAACTAAATGATCAAAGTGTGATGAAAAAAAAAGGATGTTACATTAATTAAGAAATGCCTGCATACTGTTTTATTCATTAAAGATCGACAGCAGTCAGAGTGGTGAGCTGGTTTGATCATGCAACCTCTACTGATGTCGAAGCAGCGCCTGCAATCATTGCACATACGCGGTATCACTGTGCGGCAAGTGGCGCTTCCCTCTCATGTGGAAGACGAGCATCTCCTCCTTCATGAAAATTTCAGCAACATTTGGTAGAGCGAGGCCGAGAGTGAGAGCACTGTGCTTCATCGATTCTGTCAGAAGTGTCTGTATGCAAATGACTCTGTCAGATAATCTCCAAAGTCAACTCCTGATATTTAAGCCTCCTGACAGAATGTCACCCATTATCGCAGACACTTTTAATACCCTGTGTTTTACTATATACACGATGTTGCACAACAGAGGAAGGAATTTAATTGCTTCCTTTTCATTTGCTCATATTTATGGGTTTTTTTTTTTACACTTTGGAAACCAATTAGATTGTGGGTTTGTGTAAAACAGAGGAAAACAGAAAGAGAAAGTAGCTCTTGGGCCTCTGTAACCCTTTCTTGGGATCTTAACACACTGTGGTGTTATTACTTATGTAGCATTTAATATGCACTTTCAGTCAAAATAAAAGCAACAGTGGTTTTAAAGCCTTTATAAGATACTGACATTAATTGAGAGACACTTTCGAGCGTTCTAGAGCTGCGCTGCTAATCATGCAACATTCATGCACTCACTGTACACAACCCTATATAATACACACCATCCAAATCACCATCTCTTTTTAAGCTGCAAAGATTTCCCATCTCTCACTTTGGAGCCTCTG
The DNA here is from genome assembly GCF_024713975.1 of Paralichthys olivaceus. NCBI lineage: Eukaryota > Metazoa > Chordata > Actinopteri > Pleuronectiformes > Paralichthyidae > Paralichthys > Paralichthys olivaceus. The sequence continues at coordinate 13,438,132 of NC_091109.1, forward strand.
CTGCCCTGCGTCAGTTTCGCTCCTCCTGTAGGCTTTGACAGGGGGGGCTAAAGATATTTGTTTATTACTTATTATTATATGAATGTAATCTTATCTGGGGAAGTGATGTAGTCGGAGCCCAGACGCCAAACTCTAACTAGGTTCTGCTGCTGCAATAAACATTTCAAATGTGAGTTGCTCGACTGAATTGTATACAAGGATGGATGACAGGAATGCTCCCAAATGTGTAGTTAAACATCCCGATCGGCTGCAGGGTCACAGATCTCCTCCATGTTAGCAGATGGGGTTCAAAGCACACACCATCTAAATTTATACACATTCACAGCTACGGGCAATATAGAGTCATCAATTGCACTAACATACAAGAGAGAACAAGCAAGATTCATACATTAAGGCCCTGGCTGTGAGGGAATTGTTGACCATACTCACACAATACACCTGTTCACAGGAGAATGGAGCCTGTCTCATTTCCCACACATACTCCTTTCTCTCCAAGCAATAGCCAAGGTCAGGCTATAGATAAAGGGCCACATAGCAGAACATTGTAGTGTCTCCACTCATGGACTTTCATATCTAATTCAGATGCCCCAGACAGAGAGGCACCAACTTCAGCTCTTTCGTAAATTACATCAGTGGCAAGATGTGGCGATGCGATTTAGGGATGCGTGCTTTAGGCGTAACTGTCCAATAGGATGTGAACACCTACATGTAATAGAGAGTGACAGCAATTCTACCCTTTCATAGATATTCTGTTAGATGGGTGACACAGGGTGAGGGAGATAAATTGGGATGCTGTGAGAGACATCTTCAGACTTGGGGGTGACAATTGCTCATGTTACTTTGTTAGCATTTGTATATTGTTTCACATTCTGGTCTCCTCAAGTCTACATTCAAATCTTCTGCATAAGACATCAGCTGCTGCCTGAGTTCTCCTTTCACCAGCTTCCAGAAAACATCTATCACACTGGCCACCAGACAGGTTACAAGCCCCCTACCTAGTGTCATGAGACGACAGTGTCAACCACTGCACCACCATGCCACCCCACTTCTGATGGATTTGGAACCGTCTCGCAAGTGAGACCTATATTTAACTCTCAAGACATTTCACAGCTTTTACACTCCCATTTTCTGTTTTAACATTTTCAGAATTATTTCGGGAGAGTGGAAGTTGTTATGAGACCTACTTGTTGTGTAGATTTGGAACTAATATTGTTCTAGCTACACTGAAGCCAACTGAATTTAAAACGTGTTTTCTCATTCCAGTTCACACTTTCTCCAGCAGACTTGCAGTTTTTTTTCCCTTTGTTCAGCTTTAGTGAATTTGCACAGTTTGCAAGTTGAAACAGAAGTAGAAGGGGAATTTCTTATTAAATAATCTTAATTACTTATAAACTATTAACGTCCCTGGCTTAAAGGTTGCTTTTATTTTTTGTTTGTCTGAAAATAATGTTTTCTATCTATTCCTATCCCAGTCTCTCAGTTTTGAAAGAGAGAGAGAGAAAGAGAGAGCTCTTTCAGCCCTGCAGCCTTCACTAACCTAAAACAGTGGTGACAATATACATATGAAACAACCAAAAACAAAAGGAGATGTGTGCAGTGAAACTCAGTACAAAGAAACCACCAGAAGAGTCAAGCTGTCCACCCCAACCATAAATCAATGTAGCGATCAATAACTAGAAATCCCACATGGGTCTTTGCCCCGAGCATAAACAAACCAGAGACAACAGTGATACAGAATGTCTAACTGACTCATGAAATGAGCTTGTGACATCACCCCACAACTAATGCGGATGGAATCTGTGGAGGGGCCTTTTCACAACACTGTGAGTCAGCACCGCAAACTTTGGAGTCACTTGAAAACAAAATGCCATTTAAAAGAGCTGGCCGAATGGCAGGTTTGGCATCAAATCTGATTTGATGGGAATTTCCTTTTTTTTTTATATAGTTTTCACATAAGCAGTAGAATTCCGAAAAACATCTTAAACAACTGGCTGTCAACAAGCCATCTCTACAACTATTAACATGTGCATACTGCTAAACCTTTGGGTTCACTTGTCTTTATTTATTATTGTTCATTCAAAAACTGTGGTCCAGTCAGCCAACTTGTACGGCATGGATGATTATGTCAATTTTGAATATGCACAACATTGATATTCGGTGTTCATTCTTAGACCTCACTGAGCTAAGCACAGCAGGGAGTGTAATAAATTCTTTCACAGGGGATGTTGAGTCGGAGCCCGCGGGTGTATGCTGGAGCTGAGCTTTGGAAACGCTATGCGAACAGCAGCAAGTGGCCGCAGAGCATTTAGGTGAGCGGTGCAGCGGCATGCTTCGCAGCATGAGCAGAGCATTGACGGGTTGAGTTTAAACAGTGTGTTGGATATTCTGTAGGCATGTTCCATCAACAGGAATATTCCACGCAAGGCTTCACTTCCTTTGGCACTGTGGCCAACCCTGACTACAGCAGAGAGCCAACCCTAATATAAAGGTTAAGTTACTTTACAGGGCATTTTTAAGTTCACTGCTTTCTGCTGTTCACATTAACATAACCTGTGTTTTGAAATGAAGGCTCTTGACGGCAGATCATTTTGCTTATTTCAAGTAATAATTTTTACTCCTTTTGGAGAGCTGAGTTTTTGCCGTGGCCAAGACTGGATTGGCATCATGAATGTGTGATATTCCAACACACACTATAAAATCCGACGATGGCACTCAAACACAGGCCAGACATGTGTTCTTTGGTCATTACTGTGGAAACTATTGGACACTTAAAAAACACTCCACCAAGGCCCAACTGCCCCATTAAATTCAATCACGTCACACTAGGTTGCACACTCTCACATCAGACGCTAAATATGACTTATTTTTTCTATCAAGATCCATGTGTTATTTCTTATCCTTATCTCGCAATGTTAATGAAAGTGCCAAAGGCGACTGGATCCAACCCTTTGTCTGGATCTACCCCAAACTGTCTATGGTTCTTTCTTGGAACATGTCTTATCCTTTCTTTTTGTTCAGCATTTTTTGTGTAATCCTACTGAAAAACAAAACAGACAGAGGTAAAACACCCTTGATGGAGGTATAGGCTCACTTTAATAGCAACATTGAAATTGAACCTCCCTGCACCACTATCAAATTGAGAAACAATAATAAATCTACTGCTGACATGGTATATAACATGCCTTTCACTTGATATGTTGCAGCAGTCAATATTGACACACCCACCACAAATCTGTTTCCTTATCAATACATGTTCCCCTTAACATTAACCCATATGGCACCATAGCCCTTATCCAGGGCAAACTCTATGAGGCTTAAATACAACAACTCCACACATGCAGGGATCACCCACTTTTTTCCTATTGCACTTGTCTTTGTATTGACTCTTCTTTGTCTATAAGTCTCAGTCAAGGACCTCAGGAGCACAGAATAAATCAGCAAATGTGCGCCAGTGCTCTCACTTGGACCCTCATTGCTCCGGTGTCCATAGTTCCAGCCATTCTGACCTCTCTCTGTCTTATTGTCCCTGTGCTTCACCTTTAATTTCACCAGTCTTGTTGAATATATCACTAGAGTGGTCTTTGGTAGTTAAATACCACCGTGCCAGCAAAAAGCCCTGGCATGTGCGACATGCTTTCACGCAGATAAAGCTCTCAGAATCAAAGAGACTCATTCTAGAGGCACAGTTTTGTGCCGAGATACCAATTTGTCCGCACAATAAAGCTTCAAAAGAGCAGTTTGGAATGCAGCCAAGGGACATAAATGGATTTTTTTGTCATCTGAACAACTGGGCATGGCACAATATGAGATGTTTTCTCCCCACTTTCCCTTTTTTTTCCCGGAACTATTTGTATTAGAGTTGGCCCCTTTACCGCATGTGCAGTGCATTTCCATATGGCCACCTTTGACCCACAGAAACCGGTCCTCAGTAACACAAAGAATATAGCTGAGTGAAGTAAGGAAAATAGAAAGCCCATTGATTGTAGAACATTTTAACCAAAGCTTCTAATCCACTCACATAAAAGAGCAAACAGAGCAGAAATGTGAATATAAAGAGGCTGCAGAAATAAATTGTATATTCTGAGCTGAGTGCTCTTCCAGAACTGGTGTCTGGGGATGAACTCGAATTTCTCTGTATGTTGTACATATGTGATTCATTCACAGGGCAGCAGGGGTTCCCTTCCTTAACGTCTGTCTATGTAACTTGCTAAACAGCCGCCAATGTCATCCCAAGTGGCAATACAGGGAAAGGGAATTTTCCCTCAGTTTTCCAGGATTTTCGCTTTGACGAAGTCCCTGATTGGCAACCTGATAAACACTGAGCAAAAGCAAGATACTTAAGGGAGCACTAGGATATGCAAGATCACATGCTGCTCCTGTTTTTATGGTTTTACTAGTTTGCTCAGTGTGGTGCTACTTACATGCTGCTTACAGTATTAAATATGTGTTGCATTTGTATCTGAATGTTATCATGTGACAAACTAATGAAATTATTACAGCTTGACAACTATTATTTGGATGCAGGCCAGCAAAATGATTCACTGACGATGCCCCTGTCAAATGAGATTGAGTCCCGATGGGAATAAGAGTTATTTTGTCAGCAAAATGTGGTGAAGCTATCAATATCAATGCTGTACAAGAACATGTGTTATAAGGGCAGGAAAATGCAATATTCAGGTTCTATTTATTTTACTGTTTGCATTAAGCTAAATAAATTGCTCAGTTCCAAACCATGGACCATATTTCATCAAAATCCAAAAGGTAATTAAAGTGGGTGAAGTTCTCTTTCTCCTGCTGCAGTCAAAGCCAAGCACTCAAGTCCTAAAAAAAAACCCTTTTCAGAAATAATCTAGTTGGTCCATCAACTGATTTGTATGATAACAACAGACCAATAAAGTATTATTACTGTATTATTATTACTGATATAGCCCATTGAACATTTAGTAGCAAAAGTGTTTTATTTAGAGGTTCTACCAAATACATTTAAGGAGTAAATATTACACACACTACATCACACAGTTAGAAACAACCTAATATAAATACAATAACAGATTACAAAGTCCACAGTAGTTATTGCACAGCTCTTAATAAAAGATATTGATAGTTATTGTAGTGTTAAATAAAATGTAGAAACATGTTTTTTTCTCTTTTGTGGATTGATTCAGGGAGTTAATGGCCTTAGGAAAGATACTGTCTGGTGCTCTGACATTTTAATGACCTGTAGCGTCTGCCTGAGGGTGAGAACAGCCTTTGACCAGGTTTTTGGCTCGAGACGTGCATCTGATGTTTGCAATGTCTTGCAGTGAGGGAGGATGTTGATGTGTTTCAGGCATAACGTTGTACTGTGTTGTAAGTGTTACACATGGTGCACCTGAGACTTGGGAATGTCCAGTTCTGCAGACCAGACCAAAGGACTGGGCATACTGTAATTTTAACCAAAAGGCCCGAAATAAAAGTGAGAGAATCACCTTACAATTCGTCCTGAGGGGAACATGAATGTCTGTACAAAACTTCATGAAAAGTTGCTATTGGTACTACAGGAAAAGTCAGGAAATCAATAAAATCAGTCCAGGCCAATGTGGTGGAATGACAGACCAACATTCATCCCTGGTGCCATTCAAGTAACCTGGCTACAACAAAAACATATCAACTGTCAAAGACTCAAAAACCGCTTAGGTAAAATGGTATAATTGAACTTCTATGATTCAATAACTTGTATTTAATTTATATTCACCAACCAGAACTTTGTACAATACAATAATAAATCAAACTTTGTTCTATTATCAAATCACTAGCTGGGTCCAATGTAGTTACTGTGTTTATAGATATGTATATTGTGTTACAAACCACTTAGGATTAAATGTATTCGGCTATATTGCATTAATATACTTAAAATAGTAACGAAACAACTCTGTCTCCTAAAGATTATGACTCTATACATCAAAACGGCTAAAGGAAATGCATTTGAAGGAAACACAATCACTGTCTGGATCAGGTTCATGCAGGCAACGTGATTTTTGTGGGGAATGAATCGTTATAAATATTAAAAGCAACAGCATCACTAACAGGAGGTCCGGGTGGATATCAGGTGTACAAAGTGTTTAACAGGCACACCAGAGATCAGGCTGCAATCCAATCTACCATAGAATCCACTCTCATGTCTCATGGGGTGGAGTCAGGATGAGGGGACGGTTGAGGTAGAGGAAAGACGAGTTGAGATTAGGACGAGCGCCAGCATGGAAAAAGAAAACTGGACATGTTCCTTCTCTCTGTCGCTTCTCTCTGCTCCTTCTCCTTCTGTTATTTTCTCTCCTCCTTGGCCTTCTTCTGTATCTTCTTCAGTTGCTTCTACTCCTTCTCCTGGAAGCTGTCCTCCTGTTCCAGGACTCTGCACCTCAGCCGCTCCTTACAGTTCTTCTGCAGAGCTTGGAATTTCACCTTCCATTGATTTTCCACCTTCTGCTTCTCCACGTGCAGGAGCTGAAGATCTTTGACCTCCTTCTCCAACCCTTCCATCATGTTGGCCAAGTCGTCTTTGACCTGACACAGCTGTGAGACAGAAGAGTCTAGGGTTTTCTTCAGAGCAGCATTCTCAACAGTCAGCTGACTCTTCAGAGCAGACTGTATTGCAGCTGCAGCAGCGTTCTGCGCTGCCTCCTTCCTCAGAGAAGTTATCTCTGCCGCCTGCTCCTTCATAGCTGCAAGCTTCTCCGCAGCCAGCTTCTGTAATGCAACGTTTTTTGCAGCCTGCTTTTTCAGAGCAGTTATCGCTGATGCCTGCTCCTTCATAGCTGCCTGCTTCTCCGGCAGCCAGCTTCTTTAATGCAGCATGTTCTCCAGCCACAGCAGTGTTCTGCGCTGCCTCCTTCCTCAGAGCAGTTATCTCTGCCGCCTGCTCCTTCATAGCTGCATTCTCAGCAGCGAGCTCCTTGTTCTCCCTCTTTGAGTCCAGCAGGGCTTGGCGGAGGGCCTGCAGCATTTTGGTAACGCTGCACCCATTATGTTGGGCAGTATCAAAAGACTGCATTCGTTCAAATGACTGAAAGACACAAATACACATATACCAGGTAAAAACACAAACACACTAACTTCAGAAATATTCAACGATACAGAGCTGAATGATTTTTTGTCATTTACACACGTCTGATTTTAAAGTCTGTAAAACTACAGTAAAGTTAGATGAAGAAAGAAATGGCAATTGTGTTTTGTGGATAAAACTAAAAACAGTTTAACCTGAAGTCTTTCCTGCTAAGAACAAAACTTACTTTGTCTCCTGAGCAGCTGATCTTCTCCATGTTGGATGAACGCAGGTGATCCAGTGGAACAAAGTTCTCTGAAAGTATTTGTGCTGTGAAGCGCTGGTCTACTGACTGTCAATCTGTGACAGTTTAACGAAGTTGTTGGAGAAAAGATTCTCGTGCAGCCGTCATCTACTAATGGTGGTAGAGTCTGATTCTGCTGAGAATTGTTTCTCCTTAATAAAAATCTTAATAGGAATCTTAATAAAAAGAGTGACATAAAAGGATTAGAGGACTGTCTGTTTTGTCATGTAACATGGGCTGAAACGTCAATGCCAAAACAGTTTGAAGGAATTTGACTGATCTGAATTGAACAGTACTAAAACGCAAATATACTTATGTCACCCAACATGGCTCATATCATATAATCACTTCAAGACTTTTTACAAAACATTCAAACTATAGAATGTTGTTTCGTTCTGCAAATTCAACACACGCACACACACACACACACACACAATCTCCCTTCAAAACCTTCTTTCAAGCCTCAGATGTTTTTCTTCATCTCCATGTTTCATGTGTGAATCCTCAGTGTTAGCCACTGTACGTTTGTATTTAGCTGTAAGCCTCTTCTCTATGAAGTATGAAGTCTTACCATTTGAACAATGTAGACATGTCCTGTGAAAATTATTCTTTTAAGTAATTCCCCAATCACCTAATAAATTCTATGGACTCTCTTTTTATTGGTGGAAACCACACTGAAGGAGAGGCCTTACTCGATGAGACAGGAAATGGCCTCAGGTTACTGTTCTGTCAGGAGTTCAAACATCTTCCAGCTTTCGAGACAACAATTTGTTCCCCAAAGAAGAAATAATTTGATTTCCAACAGCAGTACATACAAATTGAAATAACCATATGTCAGTTACAGCACATTCAAAGTACCATGTGGTTCCATTAAGGCAACAGAGGCACTTAGGTGTACGGGCTGCATTTATATAGTGCATTTCTGGTGTTAATGGCCACTCAGTATGCTTTACACTGTGAACCGTATTCACCCATTTACACACACAGTCATACACCGGTTCTATATAAACCACTTATTTATCACTCATCAGATTACTACCATCAGCGGCTGGTGTCTTGTCCAAGGATACTACAACATGATCAAACCACTAACCATCCAATCAGCGGACAACCTGCTCTTCCTCCTTGTCCCTAACCATAACTGATTGTGGATGTGGTGTGGTGGTGTGGTTCGGGAAATAACTCTTCCTCTACAGTTGGCTCACTTCTTGCCAAGTGATGCTATCTGCACGCTTCATTCAGTGAGATAGAATGATCCTCTCATCTTCACCTCCATCTGTGCATATTTTTTTTTAATCTCAGAAACCTGACATGTCCTCAACAGACCTCCTCTGAAACCCAGCTGTGTGGGGGAATTTGTATATACACTCTATCCACTGGGAATTATTTCTATGATGTGACACATCATGCAAGACTTATGTAAGCCCCCTGTGTTCTGACAGTGTTCTCTGATCACGATGCAGTCAATACACAGTATACAGAAAGGCTTTGATAGTCCAATCCATATAATACATCAATTCAGCTTTTGCATTGTGTCTGCTTAAATATTTCCTCATACCACCGTCAGTTGGAGTAGTCTGATGATATTATGGTTGCCTTTACTTTAAAGGACCCCCACTACAGAAAGTGATAGATTTCATCTCTAATAAGGACTCCTGTTTTGTTGTTTTGTTCTACCTGTCCTACAGTATTATCACATTTTGATATTTTTAACGCTGGTGTTGCATTACTTTTATCTTTAAAATAAAACAAATCTGATTTTAGTTTCCCATTTTATGCACTGTGTTGCTTTATTTGTCGTCTTTAGAGTGAGGGCTCGATAGTATAATGTGGGGACTACAAACTTGCTTATTCGCAGTTAGGGGATAGTATCAGTTGCCTGGAGTAAGAGCTCCAAAAGAAGGATAAGCCGCTTTTCAGCTTTGTCTCCGTAGCTGCTGCCCAGGCGAAGCATATTTCCTCCGTAATTTCCCCATAAACACCGCTGTCACGCCGCCGCCGCCACCGGTAGAAATTCCTCACACGCGCTCGCTTTAATGTTGCTGCCAGTCTCTTGTCTGCAGTCCCAATTAATCCCATTCAAAACTCAACATGGACTGGCAGCCACAAAAAGGTAGCCTGCTCCTTCTCCTCCACTTGCCATATTCCACTCTTGCTGTCCCAGCTAATGTCCCAGATGGTCTTGGCTTTCACACCACGCGAGCTCCCCTGGCTGGCCTCAGTGAACACTGGCACTGTGCTGGTCCGCTGGGAGGGTCCAAGGGGAGTGAGCTGGAGGAAGTGGGCTCCACCACTCATGCTTTGGATCTGGATGCTGCAACACTATGGTTGAGGCTGCCAGACGATCCAGGCATCAGCACCCGATGTAGGCCCGAGATGCTGGTGTGGAGCTCCACATCAAATCCAACCAGTGCATTTTACATATTATAACCATACTGTCACTTTTCACTTGATCAGAATCATACATGGTGAAGCCACATTTAGTAACCATGCTGCAAACTGATGGCCACCAACTTCCTGATTATAGTTGCCAACAAAATCACCTGCTTTTTCCATTCAAGTTGAAACTCTTTGCTTTTAACAAGGATCAATTTTCTCTATTGCATTTTGATGTCCGGTTGTCAACTTTAAGAAGCTTGCTATTGCACATGAACAGCTGCTGTACCTGCATTTATTTCTTGGCTAGATTTTTGTATTTGTATTTTTCTACTTTAAGCAAATGCAGTTGACAACTTATACAGAACATTAGATAATTACATGTTTCATTTTATTTTCCAAAATTTACCCGAATTAGAAACTAGACTTTTTGTTTTTTACCATTGCAAGTGTTTCACCATCAGCACTCTTGAAAAAGAATCTCAAACGCAACATTTCGCTGCAAATTAGGTGCACAAACAGTTTCACTTCATACATTATGTAAGGTTTTCAAATTTCTAGACACCACTGCTAAAACTCCCCATCATAAGCTGGTCATGGACTGAGTAAGAGTCAAATAACTTGGATTCTACAAAAAGGTTGAAGGTCATGACTGTAGTTATAAAGTCCACTTCCACAAACACACTTGACTGTTGAATACTGCCTGCTTATCAGTGTGGGTAGACCTGTTAGTGAGAAGAACTCACAATGTAATGGTTATTACTAGTACGTAGATTTTAGTACAAATCACATAGTTCGTTATTGTCATATACTGTATTTCCCTGTACACTTGTACACGACTGTAACCCAAGAAGATGTTTATTCAGCCACATTGTTCTGTTAAATATTACTCTACCCCATTTCTTTGACTTTTATAAAGCACTTTGAATCAAGGTGTCATTAAAATAAATGTGCCTTGTCTGACTGAGCTTTTTTCTATTACATTATATGTGTGCCCCAGATTGATTAACTTAATTTGGTCCTTATATAATAATCTGTTCATAATCATATTTCCACTGGTGCATGACATTTTGTGCTGAATGCTAGTGACTGTTTTTCCTGAGGCGCAACATTATGAAAATATACATTCATGTACTTGTATTATACATGTTAATAAATGCATTATTTGTTGGTCTGTGAGTTACTCTTAACATGAAAGACTCATTGAGCTGATGTAAAGAGCGCTTGGGTTTTGTCTAAAAAAAAAAAATAATTATAAGATTTAACTTTTTACATTAGCAGTCCTGTGTTCAGGTTAGTTTTGATATGACAAAGTCATTTACCAAACATAATGCCCACAGTAGCTGTGCTGTTAGCAAATGGGACTAAAATTACATCCATCTGTGCTGCTGATGATACAGGTTGGACCAATCACTGAAATTCATAGTAGCACCGAAGGGGGAAAGAAAATTGTGAACGATTAGTGTAATGGATACTTAGAACCTAAAAATGTGGAAAAGAATATAATCCATGTTAAATATTTTCCCCCTTCAGGGACACTTTTAGTAGCGTAGGGAACGGTAATAACATCATTTCCTTTGTCTCCGTAAGGCTGGCTGCTGCTCCGCGCTGAGAGTAGCTCGGCTGTTAAAGCACAGGTTTTTACCAGAGCAGCAGGGGAGTAGATGAGTCACTCTGCTGGTCAGACTGTCAGTCCAGCTGCATTGCTGTAAAACAGAACTTATTTCTTACACTGACCTGACAGTGACAAAATTTGTTGTGCATATATTCTCAACCTCTCAACCCTACAGAGAAGCACAGTGCTGCCTTCAGGTGCCTGTCAAATATCTGAATCACAAGTTGAGTGTGCAAAGGCAAGATAAATGACATTTTTTCTGTTCAGACACCATGCAAAGAGCTGAGAGGCTTAGGTGGGGCTACACACAAAACTTATTTAGCACATAGTAGCTGTACACGTAATTGAATTCCAAAGCAGCTTTCAGCAGACCTCTAAAAGGCAAAGCAAAACAAATAGAGGTGAGTGAAGTAACATTGCAGTAATTAGTATTGCTGAACAATTAGTAAAAGTGTACACTTTCTACACATTACTACCAAAATGTAGTTTGTCATTCATTAAAAAATGCATTGCCACTGAACATAATCCAGGTGGGAATCACGTTTCCTCCAAAACATACTACACATTTATTTGGTGATGGGGATTAGCTTGGAAGAAGTAATTTCAAGGGGACATCCTATGTCCTACATGTGGCCCTGATAAATATAAAGAAATCCTCTCATCTTTCAGAAGTGAACAGAGATGCTTTGGGAAATGGAGACAGTTTCAATTAAAGTAAAGGCATAAACACACATTGCTAAACATGTTTTTCCCATGCAGTGTTACAGAGTCCTGTGGATGTTGATGGCAAGCCAGTGACGCACTATTATCCTGAAACAATACCACTGTATTGTCACATAACTGTACACGAGTGGCCCTAAAGGCCACATTTCATTAGCAGCATTGCCCCCTTAGAACACTTTATTTGTGTCGTAATTGTTGTGGGATTTGGTATGGCAGAGGCAAAGAAGCGCTGAAAATGAAATTGATGTTCAAACAAGGGAGCAGCTGTCAGGAGCAACTACCTGGGGGGCATTTCACAGAGGAGGCTCGAGGAGAGCAAGACATCTATTGATATAAGTCTCACTTCACCAGATGAACTAGCAACTAGCAACTCATCCAGTTAAGATTCGAGACTTCAGGGTCGTTCGCCGTTGCATGTGCACGTTACGGCAGGCTGAGCAGAGCAGCGCAGCGTGGGCACTTCAAAAGAGCGCAGCGCCACATGTCATCGCATATCGTGCAATGATTACAAGCTTCTAAAAGCCTTATTAAGAAAGTCAGGGAATGCAGTCTGGCTGTGGAATGCTGATCACATCAATTTGTGTAATCAGACTAAATTTACTTCAATGAAAGAGACTCTCCCCAAAGCTTTACTTATGCTACATTTCTCAAACTTAGCCCCTTAAATACTCAGTGAAGTGAAGTGGGCAGGAACAAGAATAAATTGTAATTCCAAGAAGATTCAGTAATGTAAACTACAAGTCAGTAAATTAATAAAAGTGGACACAGTCAATTCCATAAGAAAAAAATAATTAAAATCTTCAATTCTCCCTTCAGGGGAAGTTGGAGGCAAACGTAAAAATATACAAACAGCCCAATCACATATCACATGCAGCCCATTTAAGGATGTAGTAAAACATGTAAAGTTGTGCAGATGTATTTATGTGACCTTACCTTTAACCTTGGCTGTTCTAAAGTAGCACACATTTTAGAAAAAATTACATTTAAAGTAACAGAAACTAATTTGAGTGTAATGCATTTTGTTTCATCTTATTTTATTTAGAAGGGTTCTTTCTTGCACAACTTACTGATACTAATGCTAAACCATACACATAATATAACGCAGTGCAGGGATGGGCAGTATTCATGATACATGTATTAATAATATGTATTTGTAATACACATAAATATTTTGGAATTCGTATTTGATATTTTTGATGAAAATGGATCCATATATTGTATAACAATTCTTTAATGTTAGCTTGCTACTTTCAACCTAGCTATTACATGATTGATTGATTATTCACATGGAAACTAGTTGTTATGGATACAATCAGTTGTCTTCTTATGAATGATGTGTTTGTCATGGTCGTCAGTGTTGTTGGTGCAAGGTCCTTCATTACTGTAGGTCAGACTGTTTGAACTATACTAGAATCTGTTGACTGGTTGAATGTCAGATTTAAAACATGCCTCATTAGCTTTTGCTGTCATAAATGGTCCACTTAATTAATTGAGTCAGTGTACTGCTTAAATAGGCTTATATATATATATATATTTCCTTATTTTGAAGTTTGCTTCAGTAAAAATGGTGTCAAGGAGAAAGATTTGGCCAGTGCTGAGCCCCCCTGGTGACACTGATAGATGCACATTTGATATACTGGTGACCAAAAGCACGTGGCACATCTGGGAAATGGGAGATTGAGATGTACTGGCTGTGTTAGCAGCAGCCATTGACTTAATTGACTTTGTTTTATACCTTCCTTATCCTTCCCTTTAAGTAGAGTACAGTGACGTGTCATTTTGGGGAGTCTCGGAGAGGGGGGGGGGGATTTTAGAGGATAAACCTCCTTAATGGGACACATTAAAGTATAAAACTATGTCTTGTTATCCTGCTTGTACCAAATCCTGTACATCTCAATTCCTCCCTGTTCAAGGCACATGCTGTCACCAAAATACCAAATGTGGAGAGTTACACTCCCTGCGTGTGAGACATTTAAAGGTTCAGTGTGTAGAATTTAGGTGAAGGAGATCCATTGACAGGAATTGTATATAAAATAATTCTAGTGATGTTTAAACAAATTGTTGTTTTCTTTACCCTAGAATGAGCCCTTTATATTGAAATAAATTATATTTACATGGGGAGTGGGTCCTCTCTACCGAGGCTGCCATGTTTTTTACTGTAGCCCAGACTAGACAGACTAAACACCTTCTAAGTCTCTTTCATGTTTGGAAGGGGATGGTGAGGTGAGGTGTATCCAGCTGCAACATGCAACTTTAACAGCGCTTTGCACGGTGCAAAAAAACGGAGCCCTATGTTTTTATTGACTATTGCACCTTTTACTTTGTAAAGTGATTTGGTTAACCAAGTTGTTTTAAATGTGCTATATGGATAAAGTTGACATTGAATTACAAACATTTCCACAACAGTGTGGCCTCAGTCAGAGTCAGTGAAGACAGTGTGTGTCAAACTAAAGCCTGTTACAGAGGCTACATGATTAAGTGAAACGTTTCATCTCTCATCCAAGAGGCTTCTTCCCATTTAATTTGCCAGGTCTTCTTAGTAAGGAACAGATTCATAACATGTGCTCACAAGTTAATTATCTCGTTCCCACAAATTAATAACACATTTTGTAAATAGTTATAATTTTTTCCCCAAATGTCACCATGTAGGCTCCATAGGCCTGTAGGGATATAGGAGGTAGAGGTTCAGAGTGAAGGATTTACCAGGATTTGGCCATGAAATTGCAGATTGCAACTAACTAGACACCCCTTTCCTCACCCTTCCCTTCCAAGCATACAGGATAACCTTTTCCTGTCTCCACTTCCTCCCACGATCCAGAAATTAAGCCAATTTACTCTGGATATAACAGTCGCCATCTTGTGTAATTGGAGCCGGAGTCTGTGCAGTTGTGATCAAGGTATTGAGGTCCTGCTGATCCACATATTCGACAAATCACAAGTCAGCTTCAGATCATTACGTTTCTCTCTGTTTCTATAACATCAAATTACTAATTAAAACTGAGTTTACACAGTTTATGATCATTTAGTTGTTGTCCAACCTAATATACAATCTATGGTTTGTCCATTGTAGGATTTTTCTAAAGTAACAGACAGACCAGAGGCGGACTTAACCATTAGGCAAAGGTCGGCAATTGCCTCAGGCCCAGAACTACCGGGGCAACATAAAGAACCTAATAAACTTATGGATAATTTTTTTTTACTTTTTCAGAAGACAACAGCACTAATAAGAAGATAAACTGTCAGAAGACATGTTCACTACTTTTCTATAACAGCAACCCTGTACCTGCCTTCAGCCATGAGTAGGAAGGGACACAACGCAAGGAACAAGGTAAGATTTCCTACACTTTGTTTAATTTTAAACATGTTCAGACCATCTTATATTTTATTGTTTCATTTTTTTTCTCTCAAGCGTGCAGTGTCATCGAGGTCTCAGTCAAACGGAGAACAACGTATGCGGAGGGCCCCATGCCTGTGTTCGCCTTGGGCCCCCAAATTACTAAATCCGCCACTGGGACAGACAATTTAGTTTCAGGTGATCATACGCTAATTAAAACATATTTATTAATTTTATATTCCATTTCTGCCCAAAAATGTACCTTTTAATCTAACCTTTAAAAGCTTACTGTAGTCATACATTACCAGAATAGATCTGAGTGTAATGTGTGTTGCCACCATCTAGATCAAACACAGCTCTCATCAATTAATTTCCCACCCTGCCACTTCCCTCCTCCTCCCTCTCTTGTCCACCCTCCATCCTCCATGACTGGCTGTCTGTTAGGTCTGACTTATGACTCCAGCTTAACTCTTGGCCACTGTAAATGTCCTGCTGATAGTTTTGCCGTAATATCGCAATTTGTCTTGCCAGTCACGACGGGCACTTTTGCAAGACAAGTGACTTTCTGGAGACAATGTGAAGAAGGCCCAGAGGAGCGTGGGTGCCAGGCTCGTGAAAGATGACAGGCGACGTGTCTCTTTCATTCAGACCAACAGCACGGCTCGTCTTGCTGAGCTGAACAGCAGGTACAGGCACTGTGGCACTTCACCTAAATTAATAGTTGACCCGCACGCCACGTCGCAGAGTGAAGAGTTATGGCCGGAGTGCCGCAGCAGGACAGGCAGCAAACATGGCTAACAATAGGGTGGTGGGATGTTTGATGAGGGGACTCAAAGCAGAGGCCAGAAGGTTAAGATGGATGGATTAGCTTTGTTATCAGAAAGGCCACGGAAGCGTTGCACCAGCCGTCCTCACTGGCTTATCATCACATCCAACTGGCTAATCCAATTTCTGCTCTCCTCTGTATCTTCATTCAGTGGTGTTTCTAAATTTATACGGGCTGACTGAGGTGTCACATGGATTTGGGAGCTTACCGATCTAGCTTTGATACTTACTATATTTGACCAGTTTATTTAATTCTAAGATGCACAGCTCCAAATTAGAAACTGCATTTCTCTGTACGGTATACACTCTTTTCCAAGCTCTTTCCAGGAACACAATGTGCTTAATCACAGAACAATTTTCAAAATATATTAATCGATGTGTGACGTCACCCAAAGCTATAGAGCCAACCGTAAACAAGGACTGACTTGAATGTGCACCTTACTGAATCAGAAACTGTGCATGGACGTTGGAATAATACAAATTAAAATCATTAAAAAATGATATAAATAATATAATTGGCACCCTCTATGTAAGCTATTGCCCCTTAACCCTTTAACTGCCTGCTCAACCGTTTGGTAGAGCACATTTTGAGTCATTATATCTAATTGAGGTGAGTGTTGAAATCAATTCAACCTGATTGAGCCATCTCTACTATTTGACTAAGGTATGTTATGCCACAAAAATCTATTAGATGTTACTGCATCTTAGCATTGTAGGCGTGTCCATTTCCCCTCGAACAAGGAGGTGAAAGGCGTGAAAATCACTGCATTTGATCAACTGTGTTCGGTGACATTTTGAAAGGTAAGCATATTTTTTTTGACATATACTGTCAGAGGCTTCAATGAGCAGAACTATTTTACTTATTGCCGCAAAACAAGTCTAACAAATGTGTAAGAATTTTTTGAAAATGACCTCAACCAAACGGTTGATTTGTCAGTTTATGGTAAAACTAGAAACATTAAGCTGATTTGATTAATGTTGACTATTTGCGATGAAACAAAAACTTTAGATTATTTATTTTTGTCAATATGAAAGATTTAATGTTATTCCATCATACATATGTTGAAATAGTTTCCTAAGTTTGGAGTTTTTCTCACTTTTCAAAGTAGATATGCTAAATATCCAGAACGTATATGTGAAAATGATTACAAACAAAAATTAAAATAACTAGATGGATGCTCAAACATTTTACGGTGCAAAACCAAACACTATTCTGGCTCTTGTACCAGAAAATCCTCAAGACTCTGATGGTGATCTGAGTGAGGATGATGACCAAATAAATAATCCTGATTATCGGCCCACACAAGCAGAGCTGAGTGGTGACAGCTCCTTTGAATCGTTGGATGAAGAAGACACTCCCTCCAGAGCTGCCTCGTGAAAAAAGGAAAAAAGGCAAACAAACCTTAAAAACTGTTTCCATGGAGGAGCCAAAGGACACCCCTGAGCCAAGTCCCCCCTCAGACTCAAACATACTCAAACGAATTATTTGTGCTGTTGCACCACCACACAGTTGAAATATGTTGAGACAAAAAAGACAGAAGTGCAATTTTTTTTCCTGTATATTGCAATATTTTTTCCGTTTTTGAGAATGTTTTGCACTGTAGGTTACAAATAGAAGTTGATCTATTTGAATAATTTTTGCTGTTGCATCTCAGCTTGCATGAGGTCAAGATAAAAAGTTCAAATTGAACGTTTTCTTGTTTTTACAATATTTTCCATTGTTAATGTGACGGCCTCCGTAGTTTTCCACCTTGACCAAAGGGATTTTGTTTCCAGCATCCATCCTGACTTGTTAGTACTGACTAATTCAATGAGTGATTTAGTACAATTGATTTATTCATTATATAAATGAATAGATATTCTATAGCAGTGATTATCAACTGGTGGTCTCAAAAGTAGGTCGCAGGCCTTTGCCCGGGGCAATAAAAAATGTAAAAAATAATAATAATAATCTGTGCTTTTATTTCGAAGAGGATTTTTTATGCAGCTGAGTGCCGTCTATTCACACTCCTTAACAGTAAGTGGCGATAATGCCCTGTAATGCTAATTGTCATTGTCATTATGGGGTGATGGTGGGTCCTGAAGCCAGACCAGTTGAGAACCACTGTTCTATAGCATGACATTTCTGGGAGAGAAGTTGAAATTAAATCAAAAGTAGTATTTTTGAACAAAACATTTTGAAGGCAAACTAACTTGGTCACAAACCTATCCACCTGATGGGTAACCTAATTAAAAGTAAATTATTTATTTCAAGAGTAAATGTTTGTAGAGTCTATATTCATTTGTTCCACCCTGCACATTATATTTTTTTATTAGCAAGGCTCAATCTTTCTAAATTCCGCTTCTTTTCTTCTCGCTTCTCATATCTTATATCAGAGAGATCTTCACAAATGTATTCCATTTGATTTGCTCTCAAAAGGGCTTTTAAAACCATATTTGGGATTTTTGACAGACATGAGAAGAACAATGTAGAAGGTTTCAAATCCCTGAGAGGATAATTAATTTTGAAGAACTCAGTTTTTTTTTCTTTTTCTTTTTTAATCGAGCCAGGTTAGTCATGCGAGTATGAAATCGATATGACGTGTAAATCAAAAATAAATTAGGTTTTCTTTTGTTCTCTGCGAACAATCATTTCAAATTAATTGCAGAGTAGACTCCATGCTTTAAAGTAATGGTCCAGCTCAGATTCAGGGCTGCTTTACATAATGCATACAGTGCAGGCTGGATTTAAAACAATTTACTTCTGGGGTTAACCAGGCTAATGACACATTCATTTTCTGCAAGGGGAAGCTACACAGTGCATAGGAATTAAATGAGCTATTCATTGTCCGTTGGCACCCACAGACCACTCTGAGCTCAGTCTCCGTACAACAAGGGCTGAGATTTCCATGATAATGGGATTGATCCCTCATCTTTGAAACTGTGGGGTGAAGCTCTAATTAATAACTGGTGCAATCTGGTTGATGCTTTTTAAAAATAGAATCACAAATATGGTAACACAGATGCCTCAACTTTAAAAAAAAAAAAAAGTGTACAAGAGCCCTGAAATCTGAGGGCAGACTTTATATTTTATATTCTGATCCTGAAGTGGGAATTCACTCCTCTGTTAACCTCTTGCTGAGGAGGGCACAGTCAGTACTCTGGGTCACTGACAGAGAAGCTCCTCTTGAGATGGGGAGGGTTCAGTGCACTGACAACACAGGGATGTCAGTCATGGGTTTCTGAGGCCATGTTGTAAAGCTTGCATGTCTCGCTGCCGTCTTATTCAGCCAATGGAACCACTTCAAATGTGGACTTATCTTTCTAAGAGACTTAACTCCTTAGTGCAATATTCTCAAAATATGAAAATAAACATTTGACCTTTATTTCTTTAAAAAAAAACATATGACAGAATTAAAAGCTTGCAAATTTTCCGTTTTTCCTCTTTTTCGAGAGAGGATGAATTATCCAGTTCAGTAAATACTCATTTGGCAATTTCTTGTTCGCCTTAAGTGCCATAAAAGAAATATAATTATTAAGACAGAGTTTATTTACAATAAAGCTAAACAGTGACCTTTAAAAGCAGAAATCTAGCAATCACAATTAATCACATGCATGACTGATCAGAGCCAAGGACTTTTAGAAAAAAATAAGATGATATTTTTCCTTTTTAATGCTCATTTTATTTGTGTGAGATTGGTAGAGAATACAGCCTATTTTAGCCTATAATTTAATGTAAAATTGTCAATCATCTTTATTAATAATGTAACACATACCTGAATAAAAGAGAGGAAAATGGCTAATTTAGAAATAAAACTAAACTGCTGCTGGCACATAAGTCGGCAACATCACCAATATCTCAATGAGGATGATGAGGAAATTTATTTACAGAGATAAAGCAAACAGCTGCATTGTTGTTGATGATAATGCAAAGGTGTATAAAAGAATGAAATGGCAAATTGGTTTTTAGGTTTGTTTATACTAGAATTTACTCTATCAAGCACATACTCCCAAGGTCCAACACTCCTCTTAAATGTAATACAGCTGCACCAAAGTGCACACATTCATAGAAGCCAGTCCCCTTAATATGCCTGATTTTGATTTTATTAGAATCCATAAAATATTTTCTGGGAAACCAGTGACAATGTCAAAAAAAAACAAAACAAAAAAATTCCCTTATCCCTGGATCTACCCACTGACATGGATCCACACAATAATTTAAGGGCTTTGGTGGTTCCCTTCCTCCAAGTGTTTGTGTAATCTTGCTGACAAACATACAAACCAACCTATAAAACAAACAGCCGGGGGTGAAAAGATAACCTCTGTTTCTGCCTTTGGCGCTTCAGACACCTAGGATATAGTTTTAGCTGCGTCAAGAGGAACCATGAACTCTTAAATTATATATCTTATCTTATTAATGTAGTAATTATGAGATGCAAGAAGTTTGATGAATACATTTATTGTTTCACTGTTTTGTGAGTGGGAGTAAATGCGATTTTTAAAGAAATATATTTTGCTAAATGTAAAAAAAAGTTTTATAAATACTTATGTGTGTCTTTTATGCTGAGTTTTAAGGAAAACCTGTATCAACATGATTTTTAGCAGAAAGGTTTGCTCTCTAATCTCCCTCAAAGAGCTCTCTGGCTTTTGTTGGGTCTTTGTGGTCTTGTCATTCTGAATCCTGCAAATTAAGCAAAGTGCTAATTTCCACTCTCAGTCTCTCTTTGAAGACTTTCATGGTGTGGCAGTTAGGTGCAAACACAAAAAAGTGACAGAAATAGGTGTAAAGAATGAAAGAAGGGGTCAGAGGTTTACACTCGACTTTTTTCACACATTACACACCCAGCAATGTTGTGATGTTGATTTTAGAAAGTCATTAAAGCTTGTCGGTAGTAGCCCTTTACAATGCCAATATAATAAGGATGTGCGTGTTTGGAATTTAACCATATTGACCCCTTCAGAGACAGGGCGGATAAAACAAAGGGCGCTTGGAATGCAAAGGTAGTGTTCAAAATCCTCCAAACCTGTTGGATTTCATTGGAAAGAAATACTATCTCATTCTAAAACTGCATAATGTAAATTGTTTCCACAGCCTAAGGCGATTCTGCATCGAATATGCCTTTCTGCCACAGTGATGGCAGCTTTATTCAGTGACTTGCTCAAGGACACTCTAGCAGAGCTCTCTTTGCCCACACAAGTGATTCTGTACCTTCGGTTGACGGACAGTCTCTTCACCTAGTCCACCAGCCTCACAGGAGTCCAACCTTGAGCTCCACATTGGTTTTAGTCATTCCTACTAATGAGGACCACAGGCATCAGAGGCTGGAAGATGGACAGATAAAAGAAGTACGTGAGGAAGGAGCTGAGACCAAGACAGATTATATATGCTGCTGATGAAAAATGAAACATGGAGCCTCTGTCTTCCTTTCTTCCAAACTTTTATTCTTTAAAGTTCAAAGGTGTTAGTGTGATGTCTTAATGCCACCAACATATGATCAGAGAAATAATGCAAGGAGCTTTATATGTACACGGCTACATGCCAATGTATTTTTCCCCCTGAAAAGTTTATCTTTCCACTCCCATGCCTCCCTCTGATTCCTGTTGCCACATCCAATTTTGACTGTCAAGGACGACTGCAGAGGCGGCATAATCACTGCGGGCTCCGTGCTATGCAATCTGACACAGGAACTGTCCAAGACGTTTACCCTCACCAGTGTGGCCCACACACAGAAACACATTCAACGCAGCAGAAATGGAAACAGTGCACAGTGTTGATGCTGACAAACTGGTCGTTTCAAGACACAAGTGCATAAGCTCAATTAATTTCAATTATATTTGGATTGTATTGTACCAAATAACAATCTGCATTATCTCAAGTTACTTTACATAGTAAGGTCAAAACTGTACAAAATTATAAAGTAGGGCAACAAGCAAGCATTTAGCAGGAAGAACCAGCAAGAAACCTCAGAACCAGTCTATATATACACGCACACACACGCACACACACACACGCACACATGCATGCACACATGCATGCACACATGCACGCACACAACCAAACACACACACACACACACACACTTGCAATCAGAAATATTCAACTCCCCAAATATTTTAAGGATTATCAATTAAAGTCTTTTCAAAGAGCAAGATTCTGCTTTGGATGACTTCTTTATGAGTTGAGTGATACATAAAATCAACACAGAAAATGCATGATGTAGTATTTGTGTGTAGCAGTATATTTTGACAAGATGGCTATCTCATAATTATTCAACCCCTATACAATATTGTTGTTTTTCAAGCTGTCTGACAGTTAGAAAGTGGAGTTGAAACATAATTAAGCCTTTGGGAACTCTATAATGATCCTTCATTTGCTTCAGCTGTGATGCATATATAAACCCCACCCATGAAGGTATTCAAGGTGAGTTGCAATCATGGAAAAGACAGGAGCTTCCACAAGAGCTGAGAGAGGAGATTATTTCATCACACCTGAAGGGCCTTGGGTATAAGAGGATTTCCCCAAAAAATTAATATTCAAAGAGACATCATTGGGAGCATTATAGGGAGGTTTAAAAAGTATGGAACAGGCAACCTGCCTGGCCGTGGAAGAAAGCCCAACATTTCATCGAGGGCCCTTGGCAACTTAGTCAGAATAACTAATATAAACCCCTGTCTGACCGTGTGCAACTATAAGACGTGCACTGAATAAACAAGGACTTCATGGCCGGACTCCAAGACGCATCCCACTCTTGACCACAAGGAACATCAAAGTTGACTAGAATATGCCAGGAGGAATTTGGGTAAGACTACAACGTTTTCGGAGACAGTTCTATGGACTGATGATACCAAACTGGACGGTTTGGACATATGACCCAGCGGTATGTCTGGCGAGCGAAAGGCCAGGCTTATGACCAGAAGAATACCATCACTAAGGTCAAGCATGGAGGTGGGTCATTGATGATGTGGGGCTGTTTTTCTGTGGCAGGGAACTGGCAATCATGATCGTGTACCTGGCATCATGGATTCCCAGAAATACCAGGCCATTTTAAAGAGGAACGTGATGCCTTCTGTTAAATTAAACCTTGGTGATCATTGGACTTTCCAGCAAGACAATGATCCCAAGCACACCTCCAAGTCAACCAAAGCTTGGTTGAGAAAAAGATCCTGGAACGTCCTGGAGTGGCCTTCTTAGTCACCAGATTTAAATCCGATTGAAAATCTTTGGTGGGATTTAAAGAAGGCAGTTGCATGGAAGCCATCAAACATCACTGAGCTTGAGGCTTTTGCACGTGAAGAATGGACAAAGATTCCGATCGAGAGGTGTAAGAAACTTGTCAGCACTTCATATATATATATATATATACATTTTACAATTCATTGCTCCATCAGTAGCAATCTGGCTTGTCTAAATAATATGTAGTCCCTAGAAAAAATGTTGATTCAAGCGTATCATATCAGTATGAAACCCAGGATAGATTTTATACTGTTTACAGCTACTACACTGTATGCACCTCTGCACACTCAACAGACTGCAGACCATCTAGGCTTTCCCAAGCTACGGGCAAATTAGTCTAGATTTGCCTCAAGGGCAGTGATAATGCACCTAAAGCACACAAAACAAATATTGTATACCAATATCAAGTACTGTTTGTCCATCCAAAGGCTGATATATCTTATTCCTCTGTGCAATAGAGCTCCATTGCTGTCCAAAAGCCATTAAAACACAATCAGTGTGCCACACTGCTGCATTAGATTGAAGGTTTCTTCATTACCATGAAAACAATCAATGTCATTTATTAATTTATTTTTAATTAAACTAATTTGTGAGATGTTTTTTATGTGTAGAGTAGGAACCAATGTGTGGTCAAAGTCTGAATAGGTTGTGTTGTTTTTGTTGGACCTGTTGGACTTGTATTGTATTGCATTGCTTGTAATTACTTCTTCATATAACTCAGATTTAAACTAATTTTTAGTCCTGCGCTTCATTGTGAATACTTTTCATTACTCCTTGCACAATCTCAACTCATTACAATTCCCACTAGCTACTAATTAACTATTTATAATCTGATTTTATGTCAGTGACTCATTACTATGGTGAATAATTGGTACATCTATCCTTTTGCAAATGAAAAATGCATAATTTCAGAGGACAAGTAATGGTTAACATGTTGTTCTCTAATTTCTGTTTTCCTACCTGCTTTTTCAATAAATGAATACACAGTATACCTCTTGTATATTTATTTTGTTTGCCAAGTGATTTACGGCTCACAACATCAAGGATGTATCACTGTCAGCTTTAAAACTAAGAAGAAGCTACTGTGCTGGATCTAGCTCAGGTGCTTCCGCTATATTACTGATGGACATTTAAGTTTGACATAGCTGCTGTGGAGGCACAATGCACACAGGCCTGAAGCAGTAGGAGGCTGGCAGGACGGAGGAACTAAAGGTAAAAAGGAAAATTCGGCAAACACAGCAAATGACATCTAAAAGTAAAGAGGACATACTAACTGCAGTCTATGTTTGTGAAAGTCTTGTGTCCCCCCTTCTAACTTAACTACATATCCTAATGTCCTCTGTCACATATCATCATAATGATTAGAAGTCACCTAACAATAAAATGTAACTATTAATTACAATAAGCTGTATTTTTCACAGGCTAGATATACTTTAACTTATTCAGATGTCCCTGATCTTGGATTCAGTTAATCTTTGTGTTGTCGAGTAGGTATGTAAAGATTTGCTAGTTGTGACATGAGCTCAAAGCAGCCAGCAATATTAGCTTCAGTCCTCAGGAAACCAAGGGGAAGGGCTCCTTCTTATTACAGGGCTATGGCAGAGAAAGCTGTGAAAAGATATCAATTTACCCACTGCAACAACCAAGGTTACTGCAGTCACGAATTAACCATCCTCTCTTCCTCCTGTGGTTAATTCCTGTCTTTGCCTTTTGCTATTTTATGTGGTTTTGTTTTTCTCTTTTTAATTTGTTATTTTCCTTCCCATTACTTTGTTTAATCTCTGAAGCTTTTAAATACCCTAATCTCCACATTGTCTTTTGTTAGATTTTACTTATATTTACATCTCTTGGATATATAGTTGTACTTAACACTATATTAACTATATTAACAATCAATAGCATCAATGTGATTAAAAGACTGAGATTAATGAATTAGAAAATGCTAAGGACATGAACTCTGATCTCCCGCATGGCGATCCTTCCACAAAGCCAATTGCATTACTGAACACTGGACATACATTTTGAAATAAATCCAACTGGGAGGAGACCCCAGGCAAACTCAGGACATGTTGAAAGGATCACATATCCAATTTGGCCTGGACATACCCTGGGGTATCCCTTTGGGCAACTGAAGTATGCAGCTAGAGAGAAGCAAGCCATATTTCTCTTCCTTATAAACTCCTTCAGACCTGGATAAATAGAATAATATATATATATATATGTGTGTGTGTGTGTGTGTGTGTGTTTTGTTGGTCTTAGATAAGAGGTAGGTATAGAACAACCTTTATTAGCTCTAAAGATAAATTAATCTTAAATCGTAAAGGTCTACTATACAATATGGGTTGAATCAATAAGTAGTTACTTCATCAAATGCGCTCCCTTGCTGTTGTAAAATTCCAGTATTCATTTCCTAATGCCAGCGCAAGATAAAAGCTGTCCTTTCCCTCTGTGAAGCCTTGATTGATTCTATGACACTACCTGTATAATGAGAAATGTCTGTGGGAGAATATCAATGCCCAGGCCAGAGGTGGCCAAGGAAACATCAGTGCTCAAGTCTTTTAACTTTGAGCAAAGGACAAGGCTGTCAACATTATTCCTTTCATACCCTGACAGTTGGTGTATGGTAATTTATCAGAGACTGGCTCATTCAAAGTCTAGCATATATTTTTTAAACTCAATTAGACTATTTTCTATTCAGTCAGCACATGTGTACGTTACATCTCCACTGACTCAACTTACAAAATATCTTTGAGATCTGTGTTCCCCTGCTCCTCATTGCACCCTCACATGAGTGTAGAGGAGTTCAAGTAATTGATATGTCTGGCCAAAGTGTTTTTTCTGTAATTCATGATAAGTCAGATGTAGATATTTCTTCAGATTCACCAGAGAATCAGAAGCGTTTCTCTTAATATTCACAGCTAAGATCTATGTTAGAAAACAGTTTTCATTGCATCCTAAGAACTGTAGAGATTAGGGGAATCAATTTTCCAATGACAGATACAAAACAATGTATATTTTTATCAAGCTGTAAAAGTCGAATACTCTGATCAGATAGATCCAGACTGTTAGGGGTACTGTAAGAGTTTCTGAACCATGGATTTTTACATTTTAAAAAATATATCATTAGGAAATCATGAGGTTACATCACATTTTCTCGGGAATGTCTCTGGACTAGCAAAATGTTAATGCTGCTTTGTCAAATGAATTGAGTTATGTAAATTAAGTTGTACCAGTCTAAGAAGTCTTGAGGAGAAGTTGAGGGGGGTGGTTGGACATGAAAGCATATGACTCCACATCAGCGATGAAAATATACAAAAGGTAAAAAAAAAAGTTTTTGTTAAATATATATTTTTAGAATGACTCAGTAATCCTGATTATGACATATTAATTCAATTGGGAAGTTGTGATTTGCCAGGTAAACTAGATGGAGACAATAGAAAGAACTGCAGTTTGAAGTGAGTTCTTCGGCTAAGCTAACACAAAGACACATTGTTCACATGGTCAAGGTGCCCGCCCAGGCTAACTAACTGGTTACATATGACAAGTTGCTGCTTGCTGATTTTGGAGTTGTATAACACGATAAGTCAACATTTCAACCGATGCCCCATAATTTGTGATTAAGAAAGAAAGTAGTTTTACAAGCATCCACCCCTTATCCAGAAATACATTGCATTGTATGTTGCAGCATTGTAAATGAGTGTAACTTGGGAACTAAAGGTGGCAGATGACTACCAGATAGCTGCGAAAGACTAATCATCATGAACTGCTGTATGTCTTTGTAACTGAGGGGGAACATATTTGTGAAATATTAAACATTGTTTCTTTAGTGTTGTAAGTGGTTTTATCCTAAACAACTCCTCATCTTTGGTAGGACCATGCATGGCTTGTAAAGACCGTCCCAACCTCGTATCAATCACACCCTATGCACAAAAAAAGGCACATGTCTCTTCTGCCATCACAGTCCAGAATGCTTTGTCTATTAATGTGTTTCCAATATCTTGGGCCGTATCAGTTACCTGCTCTGCTTTTTTGGTGACAAACTGACACTAATGTATGACTTTACTATGTTTGCCTCCTTCATATTATTTTCCACAAAGGTTTCAGCTTCTGAGCTGTTGTCTCTCCGCTGCTGCTTGTTATCTCATTACCCAGGTGTGTTTAGCTTGCGGTCATAGATGCCGTCATGCTCTTCTCAGTTATTCGTGGCTGTCTCTGACATCGTCCCTCTGTCCTCAAGTCAGTGACCCTGGGACTGATCAGTGGCAGGTTTTACTGATGTACGTCATCAGTCATTGTCGTCACTGCACAACAGAGCACCATAATGCAAAAGGATATCTCATTTGGCAAATGTGAACCATAAATAAATTGAGAACAACTGTCTTTTGCCAGAGTGCTTGATATATTCTGCAACAGAGCCATTCTAATCAGTCAGTGGGTGACAATGTCAGCATCACAGGATGTTCCCTGGTTGAACCTTGGAAGGTGCAGAAGTAACAGCTGGCACCCTGGTTGTGTGTGTTAATTAGCAGCCACACAGGTTTATGGTCAGCCTGAAAAACAAATCCACGGTTATCTGTTGTGGAAATGGCAAAAACAAGGTTTACAGCCCCAAATGTCATTCCCTCTCAGTGAGACTAAATCATCTTCAAAAGATTTTGCAAAAAGAAAGCAGTAAACTACCATGTGAAGACTAAAACTGGTTCACACCTTTCCACTCAAATCATAGCACAGATTGCCCATCAGCTGATCAGAAGAAAAATAGCTCTAAAGGTTATCAAGGGCAACGTGAACAGCCTGAAGTCATTTGGACAGTCATGAAATCCGTTGCAGGATGAATTTTGAAAATGCAAACTCACTGAATTGATGGCACTGTGTAAAATCTGCGATTGCAGAGGATGTCTTTCTCGCCCTGAATTGGACCGTAATGAGCTCAGCACTGCTGGAGGCAACATAAAGAAATGATGCACCATCTTTGATTTTCTGTGATTTGTGATGACATTAGTGGAAGTCACTCTATTCACTTCAGTTCAATACTATTTGTATTAAGTCAAATCACACCACACATTATCTCAACAGCAACAGAGGAGGCACAGGCTAGTTTAGTCCAAATTAAGATACCTGGGCATCGACAAATAATTTTGCACACAACCACTATGATCAGAGAAGAATGAAATGGTAAATAAATAAACTACAGCTACTACAGTATCTGTTTTTATAACAGCCCCTCTGTACTTAAAAACAGCAGCTGTAGTCCTTCATCAGTGCTCATGTTGAATGTGATCAGCCATTGCAGCATGTTTGAAAGGATGTTGGCATTGGTCACAGCCCAGTGCACAATTCATGGAGCTACAGTTGACCACTGTGCAGTGAAACGTCAGATGTGTGCGACCCGAGCAACTGTAAAAAATGAAACTGGTCAAGTTTCGATTGTCTCTAAGTCGTCTCCACACTGCCAGCCATGGAGACGTGCCAAAGACAGCCCCCGGATTATACAAGGCATCAACCCCTACCTTTAATTTACAGTAATGTTGTGTCTATATCAGTCCATAATCCATGAACTACTGCTGGGGGTCAATATTCATTTCGCTCTGGAGATAAACACATGCTAGATTCTGCCCAAAGCATTCTGCCATTGCAGTATAAATACTACAGAACAGAACTAAATATTACAAGATACCATCAAAGGAACCCTGTGGTGCTCAGCTACTTCGCTGTCAAACATAATCTACCTATGTTATCAATGGGCTTAATGTAGTGCTTACCAACTGCACTATGAAAATGTATTCTGTAGGAAAAACTATAACAAATAAAACAAATACCTGGTTGCACTGTGTATGGGCAGGTATTTGATATCAAGGGCCATGATTAAAGGGACCGGAGTAGAAAATATGATCAAGACATTGGCGCTTCGTCTGGGCACTCTCCAAAAATATCTCAGGATTAAAGGCTTGTTGTTTCCATGGGCCCATGGGCATGTGCCAGGGAGGCCGGCATTTAATTACCCATTCACTCTCCCAGTTTGGGAGATACAGCTCCAATTACCATTGGCAACCACTGTTGCCTTCACTTTCCACACCCTCTCTAGCACACAACCACATCTGTCTGTCAGCCCTTAGTATTTTTCAAGCTTGTCATGTTCCTTCTTCTTGATGTCATTCTCAACGCCTTTTGGGGATAAATGTCGGACTGTCTCAGGGGCATCTTTGCACAGCCTGCACCTGGGGTCCTGTCAGGTCTGGCAGACCCCGGCCTGCCTAACACCTGGAGCAGACTTCGTCATCTCCTATTTAAATTTAAAGCCAAAAATCACTGGAAATGACACCTAAACAAACTAGTGTAAACTCCTTCTCCCTGTATCTCCCCAGAATACAGAGTATATGTGAACTGAGGATCCTAAATGATGAATATGTTCTGCTTGGGTAGACCAGATGTTCTTGTTCTTTAGCAGTCATTTAATTCTGTCATAGAGAAGTATGACAAATAATACATTTATTTCACTTTAAGATATAATTGTCATTTGGGAGGCAAGTTTAATGTATTCACATTTAGCACAACTCGAAGTCACTCACTCACTGATGACACTGACATCCTGCAAAACACATACACTACAACAGCAAGACCATATTAGTGCAAATTTTGTGCAAGGAATAAACTCATGTGCAAGACATTTTGCTTTGAATGCAAGGATGGTACAAATGTCCCGTTGACAGCGCCTTCCTGCTGTGGCTGTGAAAGCCCATCACTCCTCGCTCAGCTGCCATGGCAGCATGACACATCTCATCTCCACTCCAATGTTACTGCTGAGAGCAACGTGGAGAGTTTTATAACTTATTTACATGGACAATCTGTCTCTGGCTTTTTCCAGACAGACTCACAATGCACTGATGTCTGACCATAAACAACACCATAGACTTCGCTACTTACTGTGATGCCTTAATATTTGTCTCAGTCTTGAACACTTGGAAAATGATAATAAAGGGAAAACATGCTGTATAATTCATGCACATGCTGGCTGAGTTCTATGCTCAGCTTTTAAAGTGTATGTGTGTATGTCAAAGGTCAAGTGCAGCCACTGGTATTAAAATGCTGCAGTATAACCACTAGACGTGTATAGACATATTATTAAGTCAGTATATTTACAGACTTCAACCGGTGGTGGTGCATCCTGTCGTTGGTTGCCACGAACCATTAAACCGAACAAAGAAGAAGAAGCAGCCTTCAGTTGTCATAAAAACTCAAAAGGTGTTTTCTCATGTGATGCCCAATTTGTCCAGTTTGGAGTACTATAAAAAACATGGCAGCCTACGCAGAGAGGACCCGCTCCTGATGTAAATATGAAGGGCCCATTTTAAGGTAAAGGAAACAACCATTCGTACAATTTAGATGAAACACACTAGTGAAAACATCCCTAGGATTATTTGATATTATATTTCTGCTAAAAGATTCCTTTCACCTAAATCTTGCACACTTAAACTTTAAAACTAATGAATAAAAGACAATAATAATAATAATAATATAAAATGATAATCAAAACTCTAAAGACTCTGCTGTGGTTGAAAAAAACAACAACATGCAATTGTCTCACATAATTCAAATGATTGTAATACAACTCAGATGTGGGACAACATTTTTTCTTCAATTACATTTTAAAAGTTTTCATTCATTACTTTTAATTACATTTTAAAAGGTGAAGTGAGGGATATTTAGAAGAACATCAGCGACATCAGCTTCCAACCTCCATTCCCAGCTACCTCTTTAAATGCTCTGATACTTTTGTAGCCTGGATTAGACCTCAATTAAACACAATCAAGATGATTTAATCCACTAATTCAATTAGAGACAAGGAGCCAAACAGTCAGTAATCCACTCCTCTAAGCCAGTGTCTGGAACTGGGTCCCTGCTCTTTAATGAGTGGTGCAATCAGTGCCGACATGACCAAACAGCAACATAGAGAAGACTGAAAAACTGCCCCAGTAGAGGATAATAGTGTTACATAGGCATTCCTCGCAAAATCAATTCTCATCCAACCTCTGCTCTGTTTCCATCTTTACTTTACAGGTCTAAAAAACAAAGAAGCAGGTCATTCACAAAAAGTCATAATGGGTAGAATCCTGGTAGCTTACGCTAGTCACAAGGGACCAAAATGAACTGGCAACAGACAGAAGAAACACTGAGACTAAATACTGACATATGTAGGCAAATACTGAACAACAACTGGCTGTGACAAAAACATCACTGTAAAAGATCTTATCCCCAACGAGGACCAACTCTCCAACAGGGAACTCAAGCAGTTACCTGGTTAACAGACAGAAATCTAATGCTGAGCAAAAAAGTACAAAACCTATCAATTCATTATTGACCTAAGGCATAAACCACAGTAAAACTCCCGTGCTCATTAATAATGATCCCATAGCAGTCGGCTACAGCAGCTCTGAGGGTCAAACTCACAAACGGCCAGAGAAAGATAAACCCAATGGATATCTTGCATTCAAAATTTATGATGATGTCTGACTGATTAAAGGTCCCTCACTGTAGCGAGTGGAATTTCTGTGTCTGATTTGATAATAAAGCCTTTAAATGAGCCATACTTCTGTAACACTGTGATGTCCCAATCCTCAGCTGTGCCTCTAGTACAGACCACCCAGCCCTCTTGTCCAGGATTTGGTTGCCTATGGGTGTTTTCTTTGAATCGGCTGTATTTTTTTTATTCCATCTCTATTAAGGACTCAGTGTTTAGTTTGGCCAGTAGCTTTTAATAATTTAAACATCATGCTGGTTTCCAACTTTCCCATTTTATCAATCCCATTGCTTTGCGAGTTGCATTTGGACTGAAACCACACAGCTGTTAAAGCTGTATGTGTGGACTCAAAACGTGCTTACTCACACTTAATGGATGATTTGCACTGTCTGCAGTCAGAGCTCAACAGAAAGGATAAGCTGCGTCACAGCTTTGTCTCTGCGTAGCTGCTGCACGGTCAAAGCATTTTTCCCCTGCAATTTCTTCACATACACAGGCGTCACATTACCTCCACTAGACATTCTTTCCATGTACTCACCTTATCATTGCTGCCGGTCTCTTATCTGCACTCCCACTCAATCATGTTCTGTCCAGCAGCGACAGAAACCTAAATTGCTCCTTCACCATCTTTTGGTGATCTACTTGCCATATTCTTTTCTTGCTGCCTGATCACCCACCTCACTCGTTGATGCTCTAGGATTCTGCATAGTGATGTGGAGACTGGGACCCTGCGACACCAGATGATTGTACTAATTGTTTGTACCTCATTTATCTCATTATTGGTAGAATAATTTATGCGTGTACGTCTTTGTGGATGAACTGTCCGTGCCAGGTTCCCCTGTCATTTTCCTCCATTTTATCACACCATGTGCTCTTATTTTGGCCAACAAGACACATTTTCTATGCACATGTATGATCAGATTTCTGCATGTCAACTGGAAAAATTTCAAATCAAAATCTTTGTTAAACTTTTGATTGTTTTTATTTTCTAGTTATTTATCAGCCAAACGATCTCAATAGTTTAACAAACTGTTGACTGCCATTTAAATAAGATGGAGAAATATTTCTTGAAGAGATTCAAGGGTCACTATGTACTTCACACCATGTACCAAGAAAAAACACTGTTATGTTATAATAGAGCTCTCAATGTCGTATAGTGTGAATATTTTGCACTGACCAGCACTGACATGGCTGCTCACTTTCCTGATGGTGCTTCAGTGTTAAACAGTGGCGGGCGTTGCATCAGTATGCCCGACACAGGAACTGCATCATTTAAACACTGACCATAAATGCTGTCTGGCAGGAGAGAGTTGTTAGTGATGAAGACAGACTGGAGAGGAAGAAATGACATCGCTCTCTGAAACCCTCCATTAGCTGTCTCAAGAGGAGAAAGAATGCAGCCAAGTGTTTGTGTGTCTGTGCACACAGATCCTGTCTAATTCTTTTTTAGAAATCGAAATTAAGAATACTTATGTACTTTTTTCTCTCAAATGTATATATCTGGCTTTGTAAATACATACATCTTAGAAATCTTGAAGTAACAGTTCAGGTTCAGGATAAAATTATCGTATTGACGTTCATTTGTGGACACTCGCCTTGGAAACACAACTTCAACATTTTAAAATCCAGAGAAATTGGCAACATAGAATTTATTATAATTCTTCACACAGGTTTGATTTCACTTCATCAGTTGGTTAATCGTGCACTCACAGTGTGAGTAACACTCTGCCCAGCTGTATGTGACACTGAGTAAGACACCGAATATATAATACAATGTTTTGTTTTTATTCCAGACAGGTTTGTGTACAGGTTAGCTGAACACGACTGTGCTTTTATGGGTACCAGGCACACAGTGCAGGAGACGCCGTGCTGGCACACACTCCCTGCCTTCCTCCTCCTTCACCTCATCTGACACCTCTCCACCACCTGCATTCATCACCAACTGTGAATGATGTATGAGTTTATCAGGATCCACATTAGCTGATGCAAAACATCAGCTTCTCTTCCTGGGGTCACATCAAAACATGACGCAAATGATTAAACTCTTCCAGATGAATCTGCCACATGAAAGAATTCAGAAAGGTATAATTTAGAATATAATATAACATATGGTTATACAGGCATTGGATCACTTGCTTTTTTAAAGTGGAATTTGTAGTCTGCTCAAGTCTGACATGGAGGCTAGATGTACAACAGCAGTGACCTGCAGTAATTGAGTCACGGTAAGTAAACACCAGCTGTGAACTTGGTGAGGACATGCCGGACTCAGTCCGCAGAGCCCTGAGGCCAATCCCCTGCTGCTGCACAATGAGCTGCTCACCTGTTTATTTAAAGTTCGGTGAAGCTGAACTCAGTATGCTAAACCCTGAACTGAGAATTAGTCATTGTTGCTGCTGTCATAAATGCACCTTTGTCATGATCAACGATAAATGTACTGTGTTTCCAAATTGCACCAAGTTTGGCCTTTCTTTGGCCTTAAGTTAGAAGTTGATGGGATGGACAGTTTTCTAAATAGCTAATTAAAGATCTCTCACGTTATAGCAACATATAACAAGTGAGTGATGCTGTCAGCTACTCCTTACATTTCTGAATTTGACATTCGACCTTAGTGGGCATCACGTGAGCAAGAATAGCTGCTGTCCCGAGCCTGCTGCTCGCTGTCTTAGAGCATGTGTGTCAAGTATGGCCCCTGTCTTTGCAAAGAGAGAATCTCTATGACTTTATGATCTAGAGTAACACCAAGAGGCTGTGTTTCCACACACCAGTGGAGGTTGAAGTGAGGTCAAAGTTTCCAATCTTTGATATTTTAAAACATTCCAAATGACCTATTCTAGTGTCTCCTAGCATTTTGTTCTTTGTGCATTGTTGTTTATCTGTATACAAGGTCATAGTTTGTTTAAGCAGGTGGAAGATTAGTAGTAAAGGTGGAAATTATTAAGAGGCCAAGTGAGCATCCTTGTGGAATCCCACAAACTCCTGTGTTCTAGTGGATATCAGATTCAATTTGTGATGAATCACATCAAATGCAAAACTGAAGTCTAATGGCCCTGCTCCCATTATACTCTTTCGATCCATTCTTCCAGCCAATCACCAGTAGTCACCCATCATATTCACAAAGCAGTGTATTTAATCGAATTCATTTTGTTCCAAGAGTGAGCACAGTTAACAAACATATTGGTTGCTTGTTAGAACTAAAAAAGGAAGCCCGAGCTTTTTCGGGAGTTGAAATGAACTTCAGTGTGTTAATGAGAGAAACACATATTGAGTTAAATACTGGGCTTTTTAAGATATTTAGAACTTGTCATTTCATTAGCTGTGTAGCCTACATATTAATACAGATGCTTCACAGATCAAGCAGTGACTTTGTCCTATTAGGGGATTATTCTACTTGTGTCATCATCCATCATACAGCCATCAGCCACTGTGTCCATTTACTCGAGGTACATAAACATTTTAACACAAACCATATTTGTATGTGATTCACCTTAATACATGTGATACAAAAATCTTTACCTAACCTTTACCAAAGTGATATTACTGCCTAAATATATGCACTATACAAACTATATGCCTGCCATTCACACCAACCTTCTCCTACTGACTCTGGTATTATTAATAAATAAAGCACTTAACTTGTCAAGATAACAAGTAAAGGTAAAATTATAATCAACTTATGGAGGAGAGAAGTGCTATAACACTAATGCTGCTACTGGTTAACCTCTCTGATGTGGTTTTTACACACAAGGTGAAATGTACTGATGGCACCAAGCTTGGTTAACTATAATAGCATGAAGGGTAAGGGTACCAGTAATCAATGTAAGTCAATGTAATATCCTCTGAGACCACCAAGTTTCATATAAGTTTCAGCTCAATACTTAGGCGTCTGCAAACTTTGTAAAGTTTAGGCACAGCATGCAGCTTTTCTCAGGTTGAACACAATGGAGCATTAACAACTAGGGAGCCAGATATTTCCCTCAGGAGATGTTAGAGACCAAACAGAGAATATTGATCTACATTCATCGGGTGGACACAAACATCACATATAAAGAAATTGTATTACTTAGTACATTCTGGATGTGTTAATTGAGAATTAAATAGTGATGTATCAATACTGTATTGGTTCTACTGTCCCAAAGTGGCCAGAAAAAAATCAGTTAGCGCAGAGTTAAATAACGCATTCACCATCTTTATCTTTTCAGGGGAGTTTCACTGAAAGCAGAGTTCTCTATTTGTAGGTTCACAATGGTCACGAGCACACACATCATTCACATCTGCTGCCCTGTAATACAGTGTGATCTGCTGGTCACTGAACTGCTCCATGAGCATCTTAGAGGTGGGAGAGATCTTCAAAACGTCTTGCTTACTAATAATTCTGAAGACTGGCATGTTTTCTGCATTCTGTGATGGCAATCAGCTAATTGTTGATTTTTAATTAGAAAAATAAAGCCAAGATTGGGAGAATGAACTGCTGTCCTCTGTTGACAAAATGACTTCTATGATCCTCAGCAGCCTCAACTTTTCTGTTTTTTTTTTTTTTACACAATAAATCTCAGGAAGGAAAGTTGAAATAAACTATAAATTTAGAATGAGGAACAAATAAAAAGACAAAGTCTATCAACAATTTTACAAGACCCTCACACATTTTTCTGAACAATCTAACTTCTACAATATAGTGCTGACTTAATGGCAACAGAAAGGGTGGGGGGGGGGGGGAATCAACTAATCAATAATAAATCTCTTCGGCCAGTATAAGAGCCAATACTGAGACACGCACATGGGATTTTTGAAATATACATGTGATGAATACATCCTGTATATTTTAATGCTTAATTCTTACTGAACCATATCTCCCTCTGACGATCAGGAAAATATGTCCTTCAAGGCACAGCTCTGTGACTTCACAAATGTGTTGCACCAAGGCCAAACCTCTCAGCTCTATAGTCAGAGGTAATACAGTAAATTGTTCTTACTCTATCAAGCAAATCTCTCCCCCTAAATGTGTTTTAAGGCATTTCGATTATTTCTGCTTTAGTTTACAGCCTCCCTACCACGGAGAGGAAGCCATTTTTCACTGCTGTTCTAATGGAGGAGTCTCAACTGTACGTTTTGTTTAATCACATTGTCCAAAATCAGACAAATGGAACAAAACACTTCATCAGAGCCGCTTAGTGTTCTAGAAAATTCTGCACACAAACCCGTTTACCCCAAGAAACGAAAAACAAGAACAATCCGTTTTACTCGAGAAAGCCAGTGAATTTTCCTCCTACGAAATAGCAGTCTATATGCTTGTTCTTTATGTATACGAGCAATTATGAATTATAGCTATTATCTCAATTTTTGTTTGTACTCTGTGCATGTGTTTTGCCTGTGTGCAAATTCACAGTATCTACAGATGATTATCGGAGCTGATCAGAAAAAGGTCAAGTTCATTCAAAAATATTGTCTAAAAACTAATTGCAAAGGCATCTCCCCAAATAAAAGAGACAGAGAAACATGTTTAAGTTCATGATACCACATGATAGATTGAAGTCAGGATGAAATCTCAAATCAGAACAGAACATTACATAGATCATGAATGCATTTTTACAGGCATCTCTGCATCCAATAGAAATATAAACATGACCTAAAGCTGACATTGATAAAATATCAGGATGACATCATTACAAAACGGTATTGCCTAATTGGGGTATGTACCTGTAGGATATACTGTACATCACCCCTCCAATGCTTTGTATTGCATCTATGTAGGTGAATAAAATCCCACCTATTGTCTGTAGAGGCTGTGCTCAATGAATTACAATATACACATAAATAAGTCTACCTACGTTGAATGATTTTATTCGTTATTTATCATTATTATGGGATAAGGCTTTTGCAATAGGAAACCTCATTGAGTGTCCATCCTGAAAATAAGAAAGCTTCTATGAACTATTAAGGTACAATGCAAACTTCAAACAATTTCTTTAAAAACTTGTATTATTGCACTTTTTGGAGATTAAGAGAATATCGCAGTCTATCCATGACACAACAGACACGATTTTGATTATTTCGCTTTGCATTAATTAGAATTCATGTTTAGAAATAAATTGTCTAACTGTATAGACTTGTTTTATCATATCTATAAACAATCTATAAAATGGTGTTGCCTTTTATTTCCTGCTGCTGTACTTCTGGCTGTTACATATTTCTTGTTCTGGCTAAATATAGAGTATATAAGTACAACGCTAATGGAAGTCAGTGAATCCAGGGTCACTTATTGACTTTTTGATCTCCTCTTTACTTGAGTTACTTTGAAATGTATAAGTTTTGAGGAGAAAACTCTAAGAGGTGTGATTTTCAAAGTTTCAATCGGTCATTAATGTTTAAAAATAAATGCCTGGGTTTGATATAATACATAATTTGAGAATGACATCACTGTTTTTTAGATTGCCACCAAGTGGTGTATGTACAGTGTATCTAAGAAAGTATAGATAGTGGGAGTGTAACAGTCCTTTTGTTATGATATTGCCCTGTTATCAAGGGTCATTCTACCAAGAAAACTGCGCCAGGAGCCGTGTTTGTATCCATGCATCTCCATGACTGTGCTGCACAGGATGTTGGACCTTTTTATTCTGTCAAGGTGCATGGAGGTCTATATAGCAAAGAGCGCAAAAAGTAAAGGTCAGTCATGGCCTGGGGGCAAATTTGGAGTCATACAGTGAAGCTTCAAGTGGTCTTTGGGCTTGACTCTGAGAAGAATTCCCTTATGGAATCCGACAGAAGATGCACTGCCCATATCAAGTACTTCAGCTGACGTTCAGCCAAGGAATGCCAGCAGACAGCTCACTCCACAGAGCAGCTGCATCAAACGTCCTCTGACTGCTTAGTGAAGAGGGTTAATTCTTAAGTCCTGCGTCTTCAGGGCTTTCACAACAATGGCAACTTATCAGGGGAGTCCTCTTTGTTCGGAGCTAAAATAACTATGTAGCACCCAGTGCACACTCAACAACACATCACAGGCACAAGACTGGAAAGTTGAGAACTGACTGACTGAAACACAACTCTCATGGAAGTTCATTTAATTACACAATAACATCAGAAAAGTACAGCTTATTTTGCTATAAAATAAAAAAAGACTTACTTATATATATATATATATATATATATATATATATTTGTAAATACCATGTTTGAATATGTATACCCAAACGACCTCCGTTCACAGAGATCACATGATAAGCTGTTTCATATTTTGGCTCCAACAAACACAATTGTCCACCTGTGTTGATCTTTAGTAAATTCAAATACCTGAAAATATCATGGTACATTACTGGCATTCATTTTAGCAGCCAACAAAAGGGCACGTCTTGGGCATTTAAACAGTGCAAGTAAAGCTGTTGTTATATCAGGTGGAAATGTTACCTGGGAGGGTTTCTCCAAATTATCTCTGAAGGTCAAGAAAAATACATTCTCCAAGATAAGGCCTCGACTGATTAGAAAATGATTCAGCATCATATTATATCACATGATAATTGATGTCATGAAGGAGTCATATCAACGCCAACATTTAAGAAGCTCAATCACGAGCCTATCAGAAAAGCTCTTCAGACTCCATATAATAAATGTGTTTATTAGAAATCATAAATCATTTCTTCAAATGAAAAGAAGAGACCATGGATGAATCCCTGGTGAATGCCACTTTACTACTACTGGAGTACATAAGCCGTCGTTACCATCAATCGTCTACAATATCTATGTGTATTACTTTTACTTAATGACTGTTATTTACAGTGTTATCACCCTTTAATTTATTACATAAAGAAATATTTTTAATTATTTTCTGTGCTGAAACTAACTACATATATATATATATATTTTATTTATTTTTTTTTTTGAATCGCTTGACAGAAGAACACTGACTCACCTTCTTGCATTTTTTCAGAAAGTGAAGAGTCTTCCTCTGCCAGGCTTCACAGACCAGTCAGGAAGACAAGTGGTCAGGGAGAAACAGCGTTGCACTGTGACACCCATCTGCAAAGTCATTACATTCACAGATTAAAACCTATTACTAATACTGATTGCTAAAGCCCAATGAGGCATAAAATGCAGTTTTTTTGCAATCAAGGGTGAAAGAGTGATCGACTGGAATGTGGAGCCAGAGTGGCGAGGTTGTTTCCATCGGGCTGCACTGAGACAGGCAGCAGTGGCTGGCTCTCCTATCTTATACTTAACCCATTTATGGATGTACACACAGGCCTACATAGTGCAGTATATACAGCATGAATTATGCAGGGGTATCCCATTAACATCAAACCACCTTGTACTGATAAGGAGTAGAATTTAATTAATGCACACGCACATGCACGCACGCACACGTCTACACACACGCTCATTTGTTTTCGGGCCTGAATTCCGAAGTGACGACTGGTCATTAGACAAATGAATGCAATTATGTGTGAATAAGTGGAGGCTAAAGACTCTTCACTGTGGAAAGAGACCATGCTGGTGTCTAATAATGTTATCAGCACAAACACTGAAACAATGTGCATTATGTCAAAAGTTTCATGACTAGAGTCACTAAATATCAGACACATATGCTTATAACTTGAGCTTTAATAAAGAATATGTCCCAAAAGTGAACAGATAACCAAATTTAACATTACGTGTGTTCATTTTTTTCATATTGTAGGTACGTCTGGTTGGATTCTGTAACAGCTCTACTAAAATCCCATGTTCTGAACAAATCCAACTTTGAATCATTCAAACTAAGTATTGTGTGTCGAGGTGCTTTCTGTATTTACCCAAGACAAGCCCCCCCCACCAAAAGAAAAACTGCTTGGACCTAAGCAATGTTAGGTGAATGTAAATTAGCCCTTGTGTTAAGACAGTCCTCTGCCTAATAATAATAATAGCTTGAATTTATATAGTGCCTTTCAAGTGACCCAAGGACACACGTGTCAGTGGGGACAGACAGACAAAAAAAAAGTTATTTGCACAAAACAGGACAGAGCTAAACGTTGACTGAGGCCAAAGGTCTTAGTGAACAGGTGGTGTTTGAGGAGTTTTTTTTGAAGCTGTCCACAGATGCAGCATTGCCTAAGACAGCTATGAATAATTTTGCTGCTGTTGATTTCCACAACATTCTCAGTAATACAGTCAACTATTGTGTTAGCAGCTGACTCAGTCTTAAAATGGTTTAGGATTTATCCGTCCAGCACAGATTATAACATCCCCCTTGGTGACCACTTCTTAACTATCTCTAGCATAACAAATGGGATTCCTCAAGGCTCCATTCTGGTACCACTCTCTGAAAGGCACCACTGACAAATATTGCAGAGCGTGGAAACAATTTCATTAGCCTTGATGGGAAATGAATCCCACTGTTGAACTGCAAAACATCTTGGAATGCTTTAGTGAACGTTTGTCACATAGTTAACTCACGTATATATTAATTTATCACATAAGAAATGTTACTTAAAGGTACAGTGTGTAGAATTTAGTTATATCTAGTGTTGAAGTTGCATGTTGCAGCTGAACACCCCTCACCCTCTCCTTCCAAACATGAAAAAGAACCTGTGGTAGCTTCAGTTGTCATAAAAACTCAAAAGGTGTTTAGTTTGTTCAGTCTAGACTAATGTAAAAAACAGGGCGGCCACCGTAGAGAGGGTCCCCTCAATGTAAATATAAAGTATTTAAATATAAAGGACCTTTTCTGGGGTAAAGAAAACTACAATTCATACAATTTAGATGAAATGAACTAGTGAGAACATCATGAGGATTATTCTACATTAAATTTCTGCCAATAGATCCCTTTCACCTAAATCTCACACACTGGACCTTTAAGTGAAAACATTTCTCTCTCAGGCAGATACTGAGAGACGTGTACGTGTTATTATAGCTGACTTAATAACTGTATGACTCCTGGTCTATCTAAGAAAGCCATAAATAAGCTACAGATAATTAACACCAGCATGTAGACTAACCAAGACGGGGAGGAGAGCACTCCTCACCTTTCCTGTTGCCTCTAAGCATTAGACTGAATTTCAAATCGTTCAATGGACTTGCCCCTGAATACATGTCTGCCATGTTTTTAATGTGCGCTCCCTCTAGATCTCTCAGGTCCTGACACTGGCCTTTTAGTCGTTCCCAGGATGAAGATTTTTTAAATATGAGGGGCAGCTTTTAGTGTCTGTGGTCTTTGCCTCTACAGATTGCTGCTGGAACGTGGACCATCAAAATTTATGACACCTTAAAAAGAAATCTTAACACAAACCTTTTTAGCTGAGCAGTCTCCTAATTATTTATAATGACTTACTTTAAATAGATTTTCTTTTGTATTTTCATTTCATTTTAATCTTCATCATTTCCCCATGTAATTAATTTGTATTGTAGAATAATTACTGTACAGCTAGTGAAGTACCTTGATTTTCAACTTTGCACTCCCATCAGATCTCTTTCCTTTGCTTCATAGAGCTCTATTGCTGTCTATTAAACTTTTAAAATATTACTAAGCCACACTGAAGTAATGGGGAAGACGTTCCTGTGTTA
This sequence comes from Paralichthys olivaceus, assembly GCF_024713975.1. NCBI lineage: Eukaryota > Metazoa > Chordata > Actinopteri > Pleuronectiformes > Paralichthyidae > Paralichthys > Paralichthys olivaceus. Next base: position 13,480,585 of record NC_091109.1, read on the forward strand.
CTGTGAAGAAACACACAAGGTTACACTTCATACAGATATCCTTAGGAACTCATGCCCCATTAAAAAACCCCAAACTATCCCTTGATAGTCTTTAACAAACGTGTTAACAGATAATGACAGAGGAACACCATTTTTGAATATCACCTTGTTTAAAGGTGTAGGGTAGAACTACTCTTCCCCTGATGCTTCATCACTGGGTTGGTTAGTAATTTACTGTAACACACAGAACTGTTGGTAATGGAGTTGCACTCTATGTATATCTAGGTTTTCTAATTGTAAATACATTTCCAGCCTTTGTATTTGTCTTATAAATCTGTTGTTTAAATGTTTTAAAGTTGGAAAATCCAAATAATTTGTTCTAAACATGTTGAAAGTTGAGTTTTATAAACAAAATGTCCTTTTCTTTTCAAAATAACACTTTCAGTATCAAACTATTACACGGAGACTTGATGCAACTCAAATTCACAGCAGTAAATATATTGATATCTTTTCCCAGCTGGAGAATAGCTTTACAATTCCAAAACATAAATATCCCATGTTCATTACTGCATTGTCGACAGGGAGGAGAATAGTTCGATCAAATTTATTGAGTTTCACTCGAGTGAGGGGGTATTTATACTCAAATCTATACCTAATTGTAATATCATGGAGGAGCGTTCAATTTATTGCACAGTCATAGTCAATCTTCTTCAGTAACGCAAAATCTAAGACCTGCTCCTGGTTTATGGGGGAAAAAAACATTAGAATTGTCAGAATGTTATGCAAGTGGAACATTTTGACTGAAGTAGCAGAATTAATAAGCTGCTCAAGTTTGTAAACTGTTGTAGGAAATGCTGCACTCCAGACAAAGAAGTACAAATAGGACGAGTCTGCAGCTACTTGGAATCTTACATAGGTGATCCAGCAATTTTATAGGAGTCCTATGCTTAGTGAGGTTTAACCAGAGTATAGCAGCGATGTTACTGAACTTAACTGCTCCTCTAATAAAGCATCCTGGCAGGGTTTCATACAGACCCCTGCTAGTAGCCAGAAGCTGTGTACTTTTGATTTATACATGAAATAATGCAGAGCAGCCAAGCTTTTCAATTTCCATTGGATGAATGGCCAATGTCATTGACTCACCTGCATTAGCTTAGGATAGGATATTGTAGGTTTGTTACTTTAGTAACTGCATCAATAGCATTGGTTTATTTAAGATCTCAACAATGGTATCACAATGGAGTTTACATCGATGAATACGGATGACGTGTTAAGTTTTCATGACAACTACTGATGATGTAATGGCTTCTTGAAGTGCCGTCCCAATTCATGGGGGAAGATTTTAACCACTCCCCCTTGTGACTCTGTTTCAAGGGGCAAGATAACCCTCGAAAGTGTGAGTGATTAGAAAACAGAGGAGCAGAATCACTTGTTGACTAGCGAGTAATGCGCCTCAATGCAGTTACTAAGGGGGGGGCCAGGTGGGGCCCCCTCGATACATACAGTAAAGGCTAATCAGAGTTTGTCCTTTTAATCTTAAGGTGCAGCAGCACACAAGTTTAAACTGAATGAATGTTAAATTCATGTGGAGAGCACTGAACACCGTCATACACTCACATTTTAAAAAAATATGGTACAGTTATAATGACAGTAATAGTCTATAATACCTTTTAGCACTTTCTAAATAAAAAGAGAGACTTCTTACTATTTGTCTGACTGATTTCATTTACTGATATTATTTAGGGGTACATTAAATCCAAAAATGTTTTTGTACCCTTTTTCTGCGGTTAAAGTTTTGTAGTTAAGGTTTTAAGTAAAAGTACTTGTTTGACCTTTTATTATTCGATTAAGCTCTGAGAAATGTTACTTCATGGGGGTGAATATGCTTGTTTAGTGTATAAATAGGTTTTTTAATACAATAACAAGCAACAGGGCCAATATATTGAATCCACCCTCACTGTGCTCAGCTCGTATCACCATCCCAATTCTTCTAACAGTGCACACATGCAGACATTGCAGAGGACAATTCTACAATGTACTCTAAATTGAACTGAATATAGGGATGTGAGTTGTGGCCCATTTCAGGCCCCATCTTCTTCATTATGCACCTTTAAAGTCGAGGTGGGTCCCAATTAGTCAACGTGGCTGTCATGTTTCAAAGGCTTAGCCAAACAATTATGGAAATAGAATTAATTAGCTTAGTCTGCTTAAAATGGAGTTGGACCAAGTCTGTTTATGTGGTTTGAATTAATCTATCTAATGTAGAGTAATGGACATTGTAACAATGATAGACATAAATGCTGTTACATTTCCTGTTGTTCATGCCATCAAGATTATAAACATTAAAAACTGCTCAAGTTTTTGAATAATATCATTTTTGGTCATTCCTTTTTTTTCTACTTTTCAAAATACAGTAAAAGCTGGAAAATATGCAATTTTATAGTGAATTATCATCCTATTTTAGCTTTTGGCAACAAATCCATAGCCATAAAAACTGAGGCCATTAGTCCAAGCAGCTCCATCCATGGATATTTTCAAATCGACCAGCATTTGGATATTGTCCAGTGCTCAGTTCAGCGATTGCTCTGTTTGCTAGACTACAAATCTGTATCACAGAGTCTGCATTACAAACTGGGGATGTAGAGGTTGAAAATCTTGGGCATTTACCAAACTGTGAGGGTCGAACAAATGATGTGATTAACTTGCATTATGGGAAATGTGCAACGCAGAATTGCTGGCTCCTTATCTGTACTAGAAACTAAAAGTGCTTCATTTGATGTCTTTCTTACTTTTATTTATTTTTTTACCACAATTCTTTCAAGTCTCCGAGCTTTACAAAAGTGCAAGAGTAAAACTTTCACATTGTTGTCTGTCTGCCACACAGCCTCATCATCTTTGTGGACCAGTAAGAACAGCTTTTCTTATATTATATATAATATTACACTCAAACAATCAATTTTGCCATTGCATCCAAAAAATAAAAATAACAATGCCACCAAACAGGACGTGTTGGCCATATGACAATATTGTTATAAGGATCATTTGCACACTTCATGCACAGTGTGAGGTATTGCACATCCATTCAGCCTGTGTGCCATTTTAGTCCCTAAATACAAGCCAGTGTCTCCAACAAATCAGGAAACGGGGCAGAGGGGAGTTTCCATCACCGCATCTCAGGTTAGATCAGAGAACACTCCAATTATGGAGAGGCTTTGGGGCACACGTCTGCCATCCCGAGTGAATTAGTGTTCCAGCTGAATCACGCGAGCCGCTGTTGCAGTCAGGGGCGAAGGAGCTCTTTGCTTATGCAGTGTTCTTTCTGAGGGGTTGTCTGTGGCAGATTTGATGAACTTAAATTTCTCAGCGAGTGAGATGAAGTCCCTGCGCTCTGGACTGAAGCGACTGCCGCCCAAAAAAAAGATGTAGATCGCCCTGAATTGCAAGTTTAGAGAATCTATCTTTTAACTTATATTTTTTTCCGAGTTTTACACACAATAGGAAATGTGTGGTGAAAATGACGTGTGACAACAATACTGTAATTAGGCACCAGATGCGAAAAACATCTGCCCTTTTTTTGCCTCCGAGTGGGAAATAGTTCTCGATCAAATTAATTGACTGAAAACACATCCGCTGAAGAGTTTTTTTTTTTACACTGATAAACAAGTCATGTTTTTCTGCCTTATTAGTATTATCTATAATGGTATAGTATGTATAGCAGGCTGCCTTATTATGCAGGGATCATTGCAGAATATTTTGGATGCGATTGTATTTGTTTGTGTAATGAAGCCATCTGCTTTCCATTCTCTCTGTACAATTCCATTAATTAGTGCCACAGTTGATATTAGAAACACAATATTGAGAGATTGCAGGAGGGGAAGTCTGTAGAGATGACAGAGAGGGTGGGGAGGGGGGTGCCGAGGTAGAGCAGGCAGAGAGAAAAAAAAAATAAAAAGAACGAAAGGGGAAAAGAAAGAAAAAGAAAATGAGCATGGCCGGGAGTGATTGCAAATGCAGATGGTTATGAAGCTGAGGCAGATGGCGTGTCAGATTGATTATTGTCACCAGCGCTGCATGATAGATACAAGGCGAACACTGAGCTCTCCCCTCATTTCAGATGACGCAGAGTGATAGAGACTTGTCAGCTTGCAGGGTTAATCTCAACGTCATCCAAGCTGTTCCGAACCATTTAGACCCATCCATGTGTGCCAGCCCATTCATTCCTGACAACCGATTACACCTGTAAATAAATATGGCCTTGTGCTTGTGATTATGTAGCGGGCAGGTGGGATTTTGCCGCTGCGGATGTGTCCGCCATGGTGCCTTAGCGATATCTCCTCACAGCAGAGGGGAGCATTCTCTCCGGCCCCATCATTTCATACGGGTGGCATTTCAGCTGACCCGTCTGAGAACAAAAGCAGCTTATGGCTGCGTCTCAGCCTCCGGCGTGAAATATCAAGAGCCAAATGACATGTGACAATATGTTGGATGTAAGCTGGCCTGTATATGCTCTGATATGAGCCTGCTCTCCACTCTAACGTCTCTGTGTTTCATGTGGAGCACAGTGCACGTGGATCAGACGCTCTCTCTCACATGACGGGACCAGAAATCACAGGGTTGAGTGATACATGTTGGGTTAATAGTTGAGTCCATGTCCAAGTCTATTTTTACTATTATAAATACTTTAAACACTGACATATCTCTCCATTGTGCAAAAATCTGTTTCTGCTTTTCAATGTAATGTAAATATTGTAATTTTTTGTTGAAGTGTTCAGCTACACATGACATCTATTGCCCTGCTATCTATACCTGTTATCATTTAAGGGAGCTGCAGCCAATCCCACCTGATATTGGGTAAGATGCCTGGATGGGGGGGGGGCAGCCCAACAGGGCCAACATACAAAAGAGAAACAACCATTCACACCTACAGTCGATTTAAAGTCTCCATTAAACCCAAAGATAGAGTACAGAGAAAAAATTCACGCAGAGTTCGGGAGAACATACAAACTCTACACAGAAGGGCTCCGGTCAAACTGGGATTCAAACTGGGATTCAAACAGTCTTGCTCTGAAGTGACAGTGCTAACCACCCATCAGTATTAAAATGCACCATATTTCCTCAAATTAAAATTGACAGAAGTTGGTTCTCCAATAATTGCTCTGGGCTCGTTTGACACAAACAAATGAAGGCTGGTAAAGAATGAGAGACAAATTACAGGCCCAGGGTAAAAACAAGGCTGAATAAACTCCTGGTGCCTGTTTTACTGTTTAAATTAAATGCATTCAATAATATAATCAATATTTTCAAAACTTTGTTGATCTGGATTCACTTTTAGTCAGTGTTTGTGTTTATCCACTTTTCTTTGCTGAGCTGTAAGCCTATCCCTCTGATGCCTCTTTCACATTTAAGTTAAAGGGTTTCAGTCCACAAGCTCAAGTACAAGCTCATGACATATTTTCACTGTTTCCATCTGTTTCTGCAGACTCATTTCACTAAACCATGACGGTTCACCACCTCAGGTTGTCACCTAATATCAGGACAATCTGATGTAGAATTTCAAAGTAAAAGCCTTTGGAAATATTATATTTGTACTGTTTTGGTTGTGGCAGCTGAGAAGGAGAATCTCATGGCACTTGACAAAGATGATGACACTGAAAAGTTGGCAGAGGGCAGTGAGTAACTATGCAACCTTCTGGTGGATTAGCATCGTAACTGTTACATCAACAAATAGTTTCATCCTACAAAACTAGAGGTTTGACACTTTCAAATTCACAACCTGAATTATTGACACTGCCTCTCAATATCTGAGGAAATATTGTGAACCTGCAAATATACATATATCTGAATTGTATTGTTTTTCGTTTTTTTTCGTTAAAACATTTGAAAATGCATGAAAGGTATGTTATATTATTTCCAGAGATGTATTTTGGAGGCCAGTCAAGTTGATTTAGAGGACTTTAAGCTGCAAACAGTTTGTTCCAGTGGGATGCGGAGGAGGAAAGAGGTAGACACAAAAGAAAATGTGTGCAAATGCTTTTCTGGGTTATATTCAGTCATGCATCAAATCAACATATTTTCAAAGTGCATTTAGCTAAATGCATTTTGGCCCAAAACATATACAAATTCAAATCCTCTGCACTTGGACTTTGCCATTTCAGATGTTCTTCAACATAACATTTAACCTGGAACACTAACATGGACTTGCTTGCGTCTCGGAGGCAGAAATGGAAGGTGGGGGGTTTTGAATATTAATGAATCATTCTACCCTGTGCAAAATGAATACCGGGTACATTTGGGCGTGATGGTTTCTCTGTCTTTATAAATGTACCCTGACTTCCAGCTCAGAGTGAATGTGCACATATTTGCATCATTTGCTATGGTTCAAATGACTACAAAATCATTACATGTTTACTTTTGTTTAATAATTGGTTGGACAGCTACAGTATATTTGATGCTGAACGAAGTTTAAACAACCTTTTAAAAAAAACTTTCCCACTAAAGTATAAAGCACAGACCTGGAGTGAAAAACTCTGTTCTTTGTCTCTGGTTGATCAGTGAGTCTGCAGCCAGCTCTTACCACCATTCCCCAAACACCACAGAAAACAAACACTACCTTCAGAGTTGCACTTTTTTTTTCATGTAAAAGTTCTTCACGATAAATTTGAGTCCCTTATTAACTGAGGCCGCTGGTTGGGCGGTGCCATGTGTCTGTCCTCCCTCAGCTCCTCAGTCTCTCCAGCAAAGGCTGTAATCAAAGCAGCAACAGACTGCGCTGTGTCCCCAGAGACACTAACTGGCCTTTCTGTCATCAACAGCATGCAGTAGTTGGTTTTTCTTTTATTTAACCCATTACTGTGAGCGTGTTTGTTTCTGTATTTCTGCACAGAGACTGGTTAGTCCCTGTGGCACTGGACTAGAAAGTCTGGGAGCGTGCATGAAGGGAGAGCTGCAGTTTCTATACCATGCCATCATGCTAATTAATACAGCATGGGTTATTGAGGGCTAATATTGTTTGAAATGATCAATACGAGTGTATAAGTGTCCATACTTATACTCACAGTATTGACTTTTGATACTTTACTTTGTAACATTACAAAGATCTAGGGTTGGATTTTAGTCAAAATAATACAAAGTAACTGTACAATGAAACTGCCATTGTCAGGGTGTTGGTGCACAGCACTAACTATTTCCCTTGAGTCCCACACAGGTTAATCCAGTCATGGATCAAGGGATGAATTAAAAAGAAAAGAATACAAATGAGACAAGATATTTGATGCCAGCTTTCGGTGTTTAACAGTTCCAGGTAAGATGGATAGTAGAAATTGGCAAGCATGTTAATTGGAACTGCTTTTATGTTTACTGCAAGAAGAGACACGTCTAATAAAAGGCCAGATTATGACAAATGAGGTTGTTCTATTTACACAGAATATATATATCCAAAAAATAGCTACCATACAACAAACACACCACCCAAGAGTAGGGTAAAAGGGAGATTATACACATCTTTTTCTGCATACAATACCACGGATGGTTAAATGTCATTCTTTCCCAACTTGGCAGCAGCTGAATGTTGACTTTGCCCCCTCATCATTAAAGAAACGTCCCAGTCGAGCTCAGGCACTAAACAGCTCCCTCAACACAAATGGTGTTTTTCATTCTGCTAACTATGCGTCAGATGTTCCAATCCCTTTGTATTGACTGGGATCGTAGGGCAATAAAACCTTATGTATATCCTTTTCCTGTGGTTGGAATTGCATATATTAGTAACAATACATGATTGGAAACAGGGAAACGACCTTTGACAACAGGAATAACAGCTCCGACAATCATTCTTTCATTATTCATAAAAGAAAAAGGTAAAATTTTGATTTAACAACAAAAGAGGTTATTCATAAAGTATATTGTTGTTGTATAAGTAAATATAGACAAATGGTTACACATTACAATTCTGGCTATTCATGCACATATTTGGAATATATTGTCATGTAATATAAAATTAAAAATTTTTCTAGCTGTAATAATGTACTTCTAGAGTAAAGGATGGGTTCTCCATAATACTAGTCTGTCTTAAAACAATAGTCCGGTGCCTAAATAAACTAAATATCTAAAGTGCAACACCTCACACGGCGCCTTCCATCAGATGTGACCCTATAGAAGTTTTATAGCAGCAGGAAAATTGGGCCTTTGTTGTCACGGTAACACTTATATATCCCCCTGAAGTGCTGCAGGAGCAGGTTTACCACTCGTTGTCATGGTTAAGGTGAATGCTCAAGGATAGAAAACACAATGTAGCTTTCACTCTCCAGTGTTTTGCCAAACTACCCATTCATCCATCCCAGACTCATTCCCCTTATGAAGACGAACTCAATGCTCCTCATCACCTGATCCATACTCCTGTCCTTACTGCAAATACAAGATGTGGTAATACAACAAATAGGCGTCAATAGAAATGGGCAACAAATCCACAGTCCTAATTCTGTGTAAAATTGTAGTGCATAGTTTAGCAGATTAAAATACAATGCGTCTAATGTCTGTGCCACAACATAGTGTTTCTCTTAGTGAGCGTTTTTGTGTTTATGGTACAAAATATATGTTTCTGTTACTATATTTAGTCACAGAGAGTGAATATATAAAACGTGTGTAACCTCTGAAGGTATCTGTATGATTGTCTCACTAGGATTGCTTGATTTTGGATTATATTTCTGCACGATAACACATTTGGTTGTGTTTAAAGCACAAGAGACCTGCATGTCCAAAAGAACAGAAAAAAAAAATGTAATATTCATAATCCTTTAACTATAGACTTTTCAGAAAACTTGCACCTTTTATCACAATGAAGTGGGAGATAAGAAAGAGCTTCTGCCTATCTGACAATTCTCTGCATTTTCTGCCTTTTCTTTGATAGTTGGCACTTTGCTCCCTGCTGAAGAACAAGCATCAATCAAAGCCTCCAACACAATGTCAAATATTACCATTTGTTTTACCCTTTTCTCAACAGATTATATCAGCAATGAGAAAAACAACAGAGAACAGATAGGACTTTGAGCACGGCAGCCTGTTCCTATCGAAATAAAAGAGTTCTAATGACTAAATCCACAACTAAATTCTTATCACGCCCTGTTAAACCTTAGGACAATGCTGTTACCAATGTTGTATTCCGCATACTTTCACATAATGATGTTTGTTTTCTTACATTTCAGGATCCAGCTGAAGGTCAAACAGTTTAATATGGCAACAATGTTTCGGCAAGAACAAATACCTGCCCCAAGGCCATGAACGTGAAGCCGAAGTTCACAGCGCTTCCATCATCCATCAATAGCATCTGAATGAATCTTGCTTTCAAGAGACTTTCAGCTGTCATTAGTGTCAGGCTGCAGTAGCTTCCCTGTCAGCTCTCCCTGCAGGGGACGTTTTTGTAGTAGTTTTCTGCTGCATTGTCTGGGGGGGCCACGCTCACAATGGCAACATGGGTCTCCGTAAACAACACTCTTGTCACTCTTGTCAGCGCTTTGCTTTTCATGTCTGCTTCAGCAGGTTGGGAGGCCTGTGTGACACCGTTCCGTCCCTGGAGGAAGGAGGGAGCTCGCAGAGAAGATTTTTGACCCATTTGTAATTTGCTCTGCATCATCTATCCACTGGATGGTGATTCAGTGTGCGCAGAACAAGGATTGAGAGTCACTTCTCCTATGTTTCCCCTGCAATTATGACCGCTGCTGCTGAGCACATAAAACAAGGACAGAGGAGGCCAGCCATGATAATTACAACTTATCGTACATTATATGAATATGAACTTGATAATTATGCCGACCTCGATAAATAGCGCATTGTGTTTACATACATGTTTATTTACATAAGAATGTGACAGACATTAAGTGAGCTGTGCCACTTCTCTCTTTGTCTGAGAGCAAGGCAACCAACACACACGCCCTCACTCACGCAGAGTGACACACAGTGAAACCAAAGGTGAAGTGAAAACATTTTGGGTTTCAGCTGGATGAGGAGAGCACATTAACGTGGACCTAGGTATGGGTGACTCTGAAATCATGCCAGGGGCGACACTCACCCCAAAAAAAAAAAAAAAGGAACATTAACATTTGCACAATCAGTTTTGTATCACACATTTTCACGACACGTCACATTAATGATATCAAGTCATCGTGTCAGTTAACCTTGTCAGAATGGACATCCTGTTTCCAGTGTGTGAGCATCGAGCAGAGAGGCTGAGGTCTCACACTCGCTAATGGAATTAGTGAAACCAGTTACACTCTGAAATAAACCACACTGCATCAATAATACTATGAATATATAGTTTCACAGACATATCAAACACGTTTTCTTGAATTGTTATAATAGAATAATATGAACCAGTAGCTGAAGCAGGGAGGCCTTCACAAGCTTCAGCTTGGAGAAGCTCCTCCCTGCTTCAGCTGCAGTCCACCATGTCACAGCCATTCTGTGATTTAGTATTAACCATACAACTGCTGGGTACAAGCATGTGATTGATGACTTTGCATCAAGCAAGGTCAGGATTTAGCATCCATGCAATTTAGTTGAATATAAGTGTGTCATGGTGTATCGTTTTATTTGTGTGATACACAAGGAGGATTTGTGAAATTTTCTTTAATTTGTGTGTTTCTTGCTATCAGTATGTTGTGATGTATAGGTAATAATTTGATTCTCAATTTTATTTGTATCTTCATCACTGAAATTTATGATTCTTATTACTGTACATAGTTTTGGTTGTAAGTAATTGTATATTTCTGTACTTGTATGGACATTGTTCCAAACTTAATGGAAATGACAGTTTGTTCACAAAGGTATAGTTCACCCAAAAAAGAGAATTAAAAAAGAGAATTAAGTCATTGTCTACTCACCACTATGCCAGTGGAGGGGTGGGTGAAGTGTTTGAGTCCACTAAACTCTTTTGGAGTTTCAGGAGTAAACAGCATTGCAGCCAAATCCAATACAACTGCAGTAACTGGGGATTTCTTCTTTAAATGTTAAAAAACTGAAAATATCTTCATACTGCTCCAGGGTTTCAGCAGCAGGTGGACCCAAAAATGTAGTGAGTTAACATAAAGTGTCCTTTAATCAGAGGCAGGGTTCAACATCCGAAAAATCCACGAACAGAAAAAATACAGATCAAAAACTAAACTCTAGCAACAAGATAAATGCACAAGCGAGGGATAAAGATGAAGGAATGAGGACAGGGTGGTGAGGCGATGTGGACGGCGACCATGAAGACAACAAACTGACAAAGACAAAGGGAAGCACAGAGACTTATACACAGGGGAGGCAGGGGGAATTGGACACAGGTGAAACACATGAGGAACTGGTGCAGACAATCACCGGGGCAGGAAATAGGACAGGAAGTCAAGGCAGAGACACAGGAGGAGCAAAGACTTCAAAATAAAACAGGAAACACAGAATGAATGAATGAAACAACTGAACTCAAACTCAAACAGACTAAATCCCACCAGACTGAAGATATTAGTGGATTTGTTGTTACATTTGGAAATTTAAAACAGTCAGAATAATTTGACAAATCTTTTTGAATGCATTTCCCTCCTCACAACTCCTCAGCAAGGGAGATATATAAGTGGTTCGAATCCTGCATACTTCAGTTAAATGTTTAGGCTACTTACCAGCAGTCGTCTTCTTCTTTGCTATCACTGGTGCATGACTGTGTTTCTCTGTGCTCCAACACCACCTGCGGATCAGTGGAATAGCAAAAGGTAAAGCTATTTCCCTTTATACACAATACAGAGCTGTTGTTGACAAAAAGAAGATAATCGAATCATTTCTGTGATACAGTTGTCTAAAGACAGAAGCCTGGATGTGTTGTGCACAAATAAGATTATAAAAATCACAGCAATACTACAGAATTGTGATTAGTGACAATGGTCTACATAAAACATATTTTATGAACATTGTTTTATTGAAGGATGGGGTTTAGGTCAGGGAAGAACCCATTACATCTTGATGCAGATCTTGATCAGGGGACATTGTGAGGTCGGAGTTTTTCAACATTTTCATTGATTTCTCAGAGAATAATTCTAAATCTTGATGAAAATGATGCATGTTATGAAGCTGATATTTATGAGTGTGTCAAATTTGGTTCGGATTCAAATATAAAATCTGGATCTAGTGACTTTAATTGTGCTTTCAGAAGGGGACTGTTGGACTTTGGTGATGACATTGTTCCAATATGAAAGTTAGCTTTATCTGAGTGGGTATATACAGCACGCAGAGGGTAGGTATCACCTCTGATACGTTTCATTATGTACATTGTTTTTTAATCCTTTGTTTTTGAATTGAAAAAATATTATAAATGTGACACTTCATGATAGAAATACCTAAACAAATATGAAAATAATGTTCAATGATCATATGGGCACTTGATTTGAGGCAGATTTTAAAATTCGTGACACTATACAGTTTGGGAAGGGCAAGTTAAAATGAGCATCGGTGCGCACTTGCTTTTGTTTCTTTATGCAAAGCTTTCCAAGCACATGCAACTGCAGGCGATTAGACAGAACATCTGTTCCCTTGCATCTATGAATCCTAACATCTGGGTTCATGTTCTGTAGGTGATTCACATCATGTCATTCCGAATAACCGATACCACAGTGCACTCGGAAGAGGGCTGACACCTGCACTGTCAGGCCTCTCTGTGCTCTCATGCCATGCATGGCCAAACAGATGTACGGAGTCCTGGTATTCTCAGACTTTACTAAGATAATGTCTAATCAGCCAAAAGATGAGAAGACACATGTTGATGTATAATGGGTGCAGAGCTGGGTGAGGCAACAGGTTGTCTTGGTCACATGCAGCCCTGATACCATCTGCTCTTTGAGTTCTCTGTAGTTATTTCCTGAGGTTTTCTCTACAAATTGTGTTTACTTTGCATCACAGCTAACGATTTTCTACACCACAATGCTGTACTGTTGGTGTGTTTTTGCACCTCTCAGGCAGCCATTAGTTTCCATTCATTTCTGTAAAATATGTGGGTCAATTCGCAAACTCTTGAAACTTCCCGGGGTTGTGTAATCCATCACAATGAGGTAATGAAATATGAAAATCAATGGAGAAATCAATGAGCAAACTCTTGAAACTTGGCTTACACAACTCAAGTAAGTGTTATTAGTTTGGCAATTGATTTTTTTCAGTAGACAGGAAAAGGAGCAGTAGCACAAATACATTCAGTGCTCAAAAACGGTATAGCCGGCATAATGCAGGCTGCATTCAAGGATGGTTGTGGGACAACACATGAGTATAGTCTTTTAAAAAAGTGAAATATATACTTTTAAGAGTAAAGTACACGTCTACTCCTAACATATACTGACAGGCTGCTAGTGAGCTGAACATTGTGGTTAGATTTTCTCACCGCCTGGTAAAAAGGAGCTGCAGTTATCTCAGCTACTTGTAATAAAAGCATGTGTCCGCATCCCAGCGTTGTTTTACAGCCAAAGTTTCTCAGATGAGTAATGATGAATAATATTTTCCTGACCTTTAAAATGGCAACTATAAGTCAGAGAATAAAACCAGTCCTCGATCTATAACTTGCCTCCTTATGTATTGGAGAGATCACAATGTCTTTCCCTTTTTGATCGCACTAGTATAATATTTGCTTTCTGCTAATTCAATTAACACAATACCCAATACATTTTGTGAGTATATATATATTTTTTAACCCATATTTTATCAGTGAGACACATAGAGGATTCACAGAGCTGGGCTCAGTTGGTGTTTATCAGCTGTGTAAATGGCTATTTGATACCTGCTGACTAAAATGCTGCCCATATCAGTGAAGTATCTAGAAAACAAAGCAAGGCCCAGAATACTTAATTTTCCCAATTTAGCTCCTGGGAGGTGTTAAGTAACTGACAAGAGACCTGAGCTCCCCTCGAGGCAACCAAATCCAGTTGAAGGGGGATCATTAACATTTCTATTGCAAACAATCAAAATTGAAATTCATAAAGTCTAATTAAATTCTAATGCATTGCCCTTTTGAATGAATAGGTGCATCTCTGCCGTGGTCATTGCGCTCGACTTAATCTGCTGTCAGTGTTGCTCGATTCACCAGGATGTGGTGCAGGTGTGCTGCTTTCATGTGCTGTTTTGTGCACTTATGCATAATTACTGTGTTTGGATCCAGTGTCAGATCAGCGATTTTTCAAGGAGCAGCTGCTGTACACCGCTCCGCCAGTGTGTTCCATTCAGCAGCCTCTCTCAAATTAAATCTGAAACAAATAACTTGTGAAACAATAAAAAGTCTCTCACTTAGTAATCAGATTGTTATGATAATATCTGATACAAGGGTTGGGTACCAAAATCCTACACGGCCAGTACCTACTAGACTGAATCACAATGCATATTTTGGTGCCTCCTTTTTTGTGCCTGAGCTACTTATGTACTGAAATAGTGAGTACAGGAAACAAAATGTTTTATGTCACCCGTTTTGCTTCTTGTGGTTTTTTTGTGACACCGCCCACAATTTATAACAGTGTGAACTGCTCATGAATATAAATCACTGTATTTCACATAATTAAGCCTGTTGTTGATAAGCAGTCACATTCACAGTTTTAGTTTTGTACAGTACAGCCATATACACTGTGGGGACATCATGTCTTCTTGCATGTATTTGTAGAATACTTCTGTGTAATCAATCCCTTGTAGTATCTATTCAGTCATGTGTGAGTTTAAACCAGCAGCTAAAGTGTTAAATAATACTGCTTTGCCAAAGCCAGTGCCATGAGGGCAACTTCATATTTCATCTTCATTATAGCACCTCGATAACATACCTCAAAATTTGAATATACTCTGGCACACTGTGAATGTTTTCTTATTTTTTTCTTATACAACTTAAAGGTCCATTGTCTGTCTGTATATGTTGTTTCCATTGTTGTTGTTTGTTTGCACTATTTGTTGTATGTTCAATGTTGTGTGTTAATTATTACTTGCACATATGGAGTATGGGGAAACACAATTTCAATCCCTGTTGCATTGTTTGGTTGACAATAAAGTTCACTAAGACTAAGATATTTAAATACATAAGCAGTCAGATAGAGGTTTGACCAAGCAATGATCACACAGGTGGCTGAAACCATAGACTGAACACAAAGGTAGATGACATGACAGCTCCCCAAAAGTGATGCCAAATCATCTGGCTTGCCCCCTGGTGGATGGCTGCAGCATATGTTATAACCCCCACAACCTCCATGTTAGTGGATGGGAGATGGACATAACCAAAAAGTCAAACTACATGTCAAACAAATTTTTCCACTGATGTTTTCTGTCATTTCAGCACAATTATGTGTGTCTCAGTGTTACAATAAGTAATGTTTAACACATTTCCTCGCAGTGGAACCGATAAAGGATTTCCTTATCTCTTGATCATTTTGGTTTAAATTAACCATCTAATGCTAAATTTATGAGTCGCCATGTTTGAAGGCTGAAACTGACTAAGGTTTGGTGAAGCTGCGACACCTTAATAATGTGGCTCCGCTCCACTATCACTCTGACTGGAAGTGGCCAAGTTGACCATCTTTATACACAGTTTATGGCTGAAAAAACAAAATATGAAGCTATATCTGAAGTTTCTCTGAAAATATTGCTCATATGGCTTAGATGTCTGTTTAAAAATGATCCTGTAGCAAAACTTGAGGTGGGGTTTGGAGAAACCATTCATGTAGAACACATGAGTTTAGTATGTTCGGTTGTGAGGGATTGCACTCACATGTTGTCATAGAGCCAAGATTTGTTGACTGTGGCCCTAACTCATCTTGCACTCTCACCATGGAGACTGGAATGACAGAGACCACCTCGCCACAAGCTTTTAGAAGATTGAGATGGTAAATCTACCCTGCATCACACAATCAGATACATGATAAGTGACCAGGTGCCGCCTGTGTCACTTGGCCTGTTATATACAGCTGAAAGCAGGAAGCAATAAAAGCACTTCACCTACCAGTAAAAAATGTTCTCAGCAGAGGGGCTTCTCCTGCAGGTGCTATGGATATTTGCAGCGCTTTGGACCTTTTTTTTAACATGACTCTCTGTGAATGATTTTCCTTGCAGGTCCAGATTTCCATTCTCATGGTCACTTTCAGTCATTATATCTATATATACCACACAAAGTGTTCACATGCTAGAATCCAGGCATTAAACCTATTTAATACTAGATTATTCTCTTGTAGATACTTAAGAGATCACTGGTGTAATGGTTGCATTTAGGCATCATCAATCAGTTAATGTGGGGTGTTACAGAAGTCCAAGCAGAGCTGATACATAAGTGGAACCTTTTTTCCCTGCTTTTTTTTTTTTTTGAAGTGTCAGCTGTATAAATGATTCAGTCAGTATCTGATGCAAACTTTGAGTAATAATTTCACTGCAGTATTACAGCCTGTAGTCCACAGTGATGTCAGGTTCACTCAAGTTCATGCCAGCTTTATTCCGTACAGGGGGACTGGAAAGGAACGGGGATGTTTACATGGATTGGGGTTTGATGGACAGATCCTGTGGGCTACTGCCTCGGCTCATTTTGCCCCAGATGACCTGCAGTACCACTGAAACTGTGAGGCCAATACTAAATCAGTCATGTATGTCCTTTATGGACACGGTTGAGATTATAGTTGCTGTGTTGTGATAGCTGAGGCTCAGCAGTCCTGTAAACTTGACACTATAACCCTCCTCAAGGACCTAACCATGACTTAGATTGACATAATTGAAGTGATTTACTTAGCATCATTTATTTAGTATTGTTGTAGTTTTTTTGAGGGTTGGAGTGGGTCAAGCTCTTAAGTGCATTAATAAAATTATACCACCAATACAAGGTCCACCCAGTGTTACAATAAGCACACACATGAGCATATATCTATTGTTTGTACTGCTTAGGGACGCCATGGTGAGGACAATTCTCCACCAGGTAATAAACTTGTGACAAGTGGTGTAACTGATTACGGCGGACATTTTACAAGACAAGATGTGTCAGTGCCAGAGTAGACTGACACACAAACTCACAAACACATAAAGGTCTACAGATTACAATGGACATTTTACAGGACAAGATCTGTCGGCTCAGATCTGTAAGGCGCCCACTCCCCTGGTGCACTGGAAGGTGTTTGTGTGTCACCACCAGATTCTGCCACACTTATTACACCAAGTTTGCAGATCGTCTCATTAGTGTTATCAGGTTCCCTTTTCGTATGAAGGTCAAATTTTTTATCTTTTAGTTTTTTTTACTTTAGCACCAAATCCTCCACCTTGTCAACAAACTTCTCGTCACACAATGAGACTGTTGACTCTGTGATGTGACTCTGCTGATGCAGAGAGCAGGCACGGTGATAACTAGTCTTTTACAAAGTGAATACTTTGATTTGATCAATGTCAGTGCTGATACACAAAATAAGAAATGCCAACAAATTGGTCTCTAAAAACATTCACTGGACAATGAGTGGAATGGAATATTCTCTGTATGCATCAGTGTGTGCCTGTGTAACACTGGTTACACTGACTACAGTGGCAGGACTACCCGTATTTGTACTTCACATGCATGTGAAAACAAATGTCGCTCCAGGCAAAATAAAAACTACAAAGTATCTATCTTCATCTGCGTTTGTAGATGCCGCTGAAAGCTTGTTAGTGCTCCCTCAGTAAAGATGTTTTCTGTTCCAAGACGAAACATAACTTCAACACTCTAGACCAGTTACATTGGGCACTGCCATCCCATTTCTAGTGTCATTAACCCTATGATTCGTATATATTATGTATGTTTTGCTATTTATTGTAATTGTTGTATTATAATTATTCTGTAATTATAATTATTATAATTATTATTATATTTATAATTATTGTATTGTATTGTACGAAGGATAAACTAGTTTAGACATCAGTATGTCCATGTGGGTGAATGTCGATAGTGTTTTGTTATTTGCGGTGGGATAAAAATAAAGCAATGGCTAAAGAAAAGCAAACAGGTGCAGACAATGACAGGAATGAAAGAGAGATCCACATTGGAAAATGAGGTGTTTTTGTCATGAGGAGCAGTGGTCCCAGGTGCTCCTGACCTGTTTGTATACTGCAATCATCTCCTGCAATCAGCCACGGAACCCAGCTCCACATGGAAGAACACAGAGGAGTAGTGACAATGGCTGTATCAACCTTAACTGGTGTTTTCTGGTGACCTGGGAAACATCACTGAGCTTGTTAGTATAATTAATATTGTTGATTTTTGTATATCTGCCCCTGATGTGCTTTCATTATTTACTGCCCACATCAGTTAACACAGTCTACACATGTATTTGATATTGCATCCAGGAGAGGATGCTGAAATTATGGTTTTAAACAAGAAAAGGCAACACATTTCAGAAAGAGGCAACATTTTTTTGAAAGTGCCCTTCGTCAGATGGCTGAGATACCAGCGAGAAGAGGCAGGAAAACAACATAATCACAGAATAGACCCTGATAGAAGGTTGACGTTTTCTTTTAAGATAACTGAGTCAGAGAAACTGAGAAAGAAAAAGGGGTCGACTTTATCCACTAACTAAAACCAGAACCAGTCAACAGCAGCTGTCTGTGAACACCTGATCAAACCTGTTCACAGCACCAGACTGGGGAGAGGAGACAAGTCGGTGTCAAGGACTGGACCGAGGGACAGAGATTAAGGAGGACACTGACATCTGATGCCAGAAGAGACAGCAGTTACCATGTCGATGCACCAACTCCATCTGCTCAAAAAGTCTGATGTTAAAACCAAACAAATCTCAGTGAACACAACACAAAGTGGAAAAAAAGCCTGTTTATTGTCTTAATATACCCTCCGCCTGTGAACGTGACACTCACATTTATCTGAGCTTTTACAACCTATTAGCATGTCGTGAGTTCACCTCATGATGAATATTAGAGTAGTCATAAGGGATAATGAGTTCCCAGATGGATGGAGACCTATCAATGCTTGTCACATCTAATCTCACATCCATGTAAAGCAAGCGGTTAGCCATCCCAGAAACCCAGGGGTGTCCATGGTAACAGAGCGTGATGCCCCTTTTACCTCGAAGAGGAAAATGGCTTCACATCCACACAATGTCAATAAATTATGCACAACCTCTAGTTTTCAGACAGCATGTGATGTTGTCACAGTCTGACAAAACACTGACAATCACCTTAACAATCTCCTCTGTTGTTTTATGTGGATATGTATAACGCAGCTAGGTCAGGGCGAGTTCATCTCTAGACATCATGTCAGGAGATGGGCTGTAATAACAACAGGAATATTGGTGCAGTGTGTAGCAGATGATAGCATCCTCCCGTACTGAATAATGTGGCATGACCAAATACACAGTGTTAGCGCTTTTTCCTCACGTCTCACTTCCTGAAACCCAACGCCGTGATTATTTCACCTCATTGTTTTTAGGCTCTCCTGCTCTGTGGGATCCTAAAGACAAAGCAGCTACATTTTGTCGCTCAGTTGATGACTCTCACAGTCTGTAAAATAGCCTCATTCGTGTTTCTGTGGCAATTTCATGGCCTGTTGATCCTCTTTTGGGTCAATTTCACCACAGTGATTGTACACATTCTCTAATCTGCTAATGTCCATTGTCGGAGTTTAAATACAGTTAGGAAGCAAATATATAGACAATTCTCATTCTAATTATTCTACATTAATTTATCATCCTGGACCACACACAGTCACACGCAGGATTTTTTTTTTGTTGCCTCCAGATGGCCAGATGGCTCCACTGGTATTAGAAAAAAAAAAGTGCATAAATATGAACAAAGGCTAGCTGTCAGCCTCTTAATGAGGTTAGTGAGTAATGGGCTGCAACACAGTTGTTTGTCACTCTTTGACATGTAGCATGTGGACAACTTCATCTAATCCAACTGTATCTATTAGATCCTGCAGCTCCAAACTGCTGGTGATCCATGGGAAATATAATGGTTTCCGAGCGGCCTATTGATTTATTGAATGGTCTAATGCTATGGCTTCACAGAAAATGTGGAGCTATAGCACAAGACTAATGTCAATGAGGTCGCTGCAGCCTCTGTGACTTGGAAATAAGGAAAAGTAGATCAATACACAGGATCTTAGGATGCAGAGTTTTTGTCTGCAGTATTTTATTAATCTAACAATTCCAGGAACTACTGGACCAATCATGATAATACGAATAATACGAATAATACGAAGATTCATAGTCCCCATAGCAAGATTTCTAATAATTTTGGTGACCCCTTCACCTTTTGTTAATTTTGTTCATCATATAATACATTACCAATCCTCTAGTTCACACTTAAGCTAAGATCTTAGCTTTGTGCTGAAGTCATTCTAGCTGTCCCTACACACATTCTACCAATAGGAGGATCTTTCTTAAGGTCATGGGACTTCTGGCATAGTTAGAGTAAAATCATATACAGTTAAGACTGTGTGATGGCCATGCTTTAAAGTAACAATGACAATCTCCTGAGTCAAAGTCTTTTGACCCATCTACCTCAACCTCTTCCTTCTCCCAAAGCAGACTGTTGCTTCTCATACTATGACATTTAACCCTCTCTCGTCAACTATGTGCATTCACACATCTTTTCAGTTTGGAATATTCTTCTTGATCCAGAGTACCTATTCTTTCACACATACATACAGTTAATCCAACATGCACTTGGGAGGATTTTTACCATCACAAGAAAATGCTACGTCACATTAACCTTATACTAACCTCTGATCAATAGCTACTGATTAATTCCAGGGTCAGTTTCAAATTTTACTAATACAATTCAAAGCTCCCCTCTGAGAATCACAACATCCATTTGTCTCAGTTATCTTGGGAGCTGTGTTGTTGGGGACATTAGACCTTTGTAGGGTCTCTCAAGGCAAATTGCTCCCAGTGTTGCCTGGGTTGTTAATTATGATTATGCAGCTAACAGTATCTAGCCCTAACCCTAACCCTGAAAGGGGCACTACCCAAGGACTCCATAGTTCTTCCGGGGAACTTTAACACTCATGTTGCCCCTAGAGGGGAGTGATTTGAAGGTACTGCCTGATCTGAGCCGGTGGCGATTTATTGTTGACTTCTGTGCTATAAGCATGGTTTGACCAGAACCCTTTTGGCATAAGGTTACTGATCGACTTTGTGGTTGTATCATCTGATCTACCGCCATATGTCTTGGACCCTTTCAACTGATCACCATCAACTTCACAGTTAGTTGAACAGGGAATAGATGGCCCAGGCCCTCACCTGTGAGGTCAACTTCCTTGGTTGGGGACAAGGAATCCAAGTGGGCCATGTTCAGAGCTTATATTGGTGTTTCATAGGGTCATGGTAATTCCAGTGAAAGCAACTAGAGTTACGACTTTGTAACGGTGACAGAAGTCCGGAAGCCCCCATAACCTCGTGTGCTTATTGAGAAAAGATGCATTAGCCAATAACATATTGATTTATAGTGGGTGGGACCATTAATCATTGGTCTTGGCCACCCCAAAGGCTTAAGGCCATTGCTATCTCACTGGGTGGTTTAAGCTACCTTTAGTTAGTCGGTCAGACAACACGGATGGCTAAGTGATAGGATGTTGGATAGTAAGGTTGGGAGAAAAATAGCTCAGCATTTCAACTGACAAGTTTATTGATATAATAGAAATTCCTCTGATGAAAATAATATTTTGATTTTACAAGAAGATATACACCTTTGATACAAGACAGTTTGCGGCAGATTAATTGTTTAATGAATTGGGGGAAGAGGAAGAAGTTGTCTGAAGGTCTGCAGTGGACTTCATATGATAATATTCACAACTTACAGTGATTAAATGAAAAATGTTTTTTTGATTTCTTGATTTGTTGACCCTCAAGCACTAAAGAGAGATAATTGAGGAATCAACAGACGAAGAATCAGTCTTCAGAGGCAGCGAATCACTGTCTTGTTAGTTTATGATGCAGGTAAATCTAAATGTGTTACAATTTTGTATGCATGTTTTCAGTAAATTAAAAAGAACAGTTAAATTGTGGAGAATGGCTGCTGGTCTCCAGCTGAAGGTCCAGCTGTATATATATCGTGGACCAGATGTTTGGCACAATCAATATCTTGAATGATAAGAGAAGGAAGAACAAATGTTGATCATCTGGGCCCAGAGCAGATTAAAGGCTATAATTCCTGGATAAAAGCAAAAAAAAGAGAAAGACGTTTGCTGTTTCATCAATGACTCAATCAATCTTCAATTAAACAGCACTTCATGATCGATTGATTAATGTGAGGTAATGGGGAAGGCTTACTGCTGCATGTAAAATGACAAATGTCGGGCTCGGGAGGGGCACTGCGGCTATCATGGACTAATCATAATGGACTAATCCATTAACAAGCATTCAGCAGCAGGGGTTCATTAACTGAGGTAGACGTGTACAGGCTCAACTTTTATCTCTCTTCAGAAAGACATATTACTGTGTTGTGCTGCAGGACCGTGCCAGCAGAAAATCTGGGCGTTTCTTCATGCGCTCAACGATGTGTGTTTATGTACATGTGCATGTAGTATACTCAAATGGCGACTTTTGAAAGAATTACCAGATGGCAGTGTTCTTAGGGGGGGGATTGCCAAGGTTAATGATAATGAAGAATTAACAGGATTGATGTGTAATTAGACTGATGGATGGAGTCACTGAGAGCGCATATTTGTGAGTGTATGTATGTGCACACACACACGCACGCACGCACACACGCATGCAGAGAGGCACAAGCCAGCGCCATCATGGAACTAAATTCCCTCAGGTCTGTTATACTCAGCTCATCTTCAGACATGCAACGTGGGTTTAATGTGATGGAGGACACAGTTTAAATGCCACACCGTCATCAGGTGAAATAGGTTCTCACATGAGCTCTCCGTGTCACACATGAATCATGTGTCTCACCTCTGTGTTAGGACCTTGTGTAGATCACTTACACTTTTCTATTGGATCACTGACTCTGAGAAACGCGCATTTCATATCCTCGAGATCCATATCCACAGGGTTTAAATTTACCATCGATTTTGGAAAAAAAGAAAAAAAATCCAAATGGCATACTATTTGAGCTCGACAGGCTCGCTGGTATAAAACAGTAGTGTGAAGCCCCGGTGAAGACATTTGTTTCTTTTCTCATCTTTTCCACACAGCCACCTCCAACCGAGATACTTTCCTTCTCTGTCTTTATCCCCCTCTAATCTCCTCTCTGCCTTCACCCCTAAATGAAGCAATCTGTACTTGGATAAGGGTCTACCCTGGATACTGTAATTGGCTCCCCTCTGACTGAACCTGAAATGTCCTATTGGAAAGAATGAGCCACGTACTACATTCAGCCATGCATTCATGCTTTGGCCTTTGTTCTCCATCAGCAATAATTAAGAAATGTTTTGTGGAATATGTTGGTTACTTTTTTATTTGTGTTACAACCCATCTGCTGTTCATGTTTGATATCATATTATCACCATACTCAGTTCCTACTCCCATCTACTTGCAGCATTTTTTTCTTCAACACAGTTTCATAGCTAAGCTTCTCTCTATGTAATTTATTTTCGGTATAATCAACATTAATAAAACCATGTTCAGTGCTTATGCCAGAATTTTTAATTTCTATGACATTTGCTTTCAAGCTTCTGTAAAATAGACATGTCTCAAGGCCACATACAAAATAATTTCAATATTAATGAGAGCAAACACTAAAAATGTCTTTCGGAAGATTTGTTTAATTCATAACATACAGTGGGATTCACTGAATTATAATAACATATTTATTGAATTGATCTTAGAATACTACTGTAGTTTGAAATAGCTGTTTTATTAAACAATAAGCAGATTTTATACATTTGATCATTCTTTGGTTCCAGAATGACAGTAAAGAAATAAGGAAAATCAGCATCATCCAGAAATCATCCTGGCACTACTGCCTTAAGAACGTAACACCAGCAACAAGAGCAACACGAATACAGTTTCAGTCTGTAGGTAAAAGGCAGGCCAAGTTATCTACCCCAAAAAAAAGTATATTAAGCAAATAAAGAATTCAGAAAAACTATTATTTAGCAAGCTATAAAACGTAACTTAATAACATGAAATAAGCTGCATGCTTGGTCAACCTAAACTTAACCAAAAAATTCAATCCCACTGAATTATGTTCTCAAATTATACAAAATGACATTAACCAGAGTTTGTAAAGTTCTCCCTCTGGGGATGAACGTGTATATGAAATGCAACACAATTCATCTAATAGTTGTGATATTTAAATAAAGATTTGAAACAACTTCAATTCGAGGGATCAGGAAAAACTATTAAATACATGTGCACAGGTCATAGGTCAAATCAAGCAATCTTGAATTGACTTGTACATTTATGCTTCTTTATACTTCTTCACCTCATCTGACAGCTACAACAAAGATTATGGGAACATATGAGGAGGTCATAATGAGTCTTCTCAGTTAAATAAGGTGCGTGCATGCATGCGTGTGTGTGTGTGTGTGTGTGTGTGTGTGTGTGTGTGTGTGTGTGTGTGTGTGTGTGAGAGCGAGACAGACTTGTCCCCTATTGAGTTTCCTTCTAGTCGGAACTTAAAGGGTTGTAAATAATAATGCTCTTGCATTATAACTGTATACCTTTTTACTCTATGTATTATCCATAACAATAGGAACATTAATAACTCTATCAAATCCAAAAACCATAGAGCCGTGTCTTGAGGCTAATGTTTCATTTACATGTA
The DNA here is from genome assembly GCF_024713975.1 of Paralichthys olivaceus. Lineage (NCBI taxonomy): Eukaryota > Metazoa > Chordata > Actinopteri > Pleuronectiformes > Paralichthyidae > Paralichthys > Paralichthys olivaceus. Next base: position 13,505,263 of record NC_091109.1, read on the forward strand.
AATCTAAAGCTGCTCCACAGAAAATGAATAATTCCATTAATTAAACAGAGCCAAATGTTTCCATATTGTACCTGAATGCTTTTTGTTGTACAGTCACCCTTTCAAATGTTCCTGAACACCCTCAGGACACTAAACCCAGTTACAGAGCCTTGAGCTCTTACAGTCGCATTTACAAGAAAATTAAGTCTCACACTGAGCTGTTATGAAGATGACACATCTGCTGTATGCATGGAGGAATTTAGGAATTGATTTTCTGCCTTGAGTCCTTCACGTTTCAAGTTGAAATCTCACTCCATTGTTTACATGGAAAACAGGAGGTTTGGTCTCGAATTCATTTCCATAGCTTGGTCATGCCTACCATGCCTATGTGAAGTTGATGAGTGGTTGCTGAGAAAATGGAAAATACAGCTAATCTCCACCATATATTTTAAACCATAAACTTAACTTGATGATACCGTGGTAGCCCTGCTTTCTTTTGAATTGGGACACAAAGCTTTAATGATGCTGAAAACATGATCAAATGTGTCACTCCAGTGTGTCAGGTAAGAAACAGGCAAGTTCACGAGTGCACTGTTACAGAGACAGAGGTGTTGTCCCAGTTCAGAAGCCACATCTTTTGGAGGATTGCGCCTACACCCTCATAGACCATGGAGGAAACAGTGCGGTCTATGGAGAATCTCCTGCATTGCAAGTTACTTTGAGCCGCTGCACTCTCTGCAGGTTGGCCACCGGCATGCCTAGCTTTTTAGCCTGGGCCCTGTCACACAATGAGTCCTGAAAAAACAGTGGCCTGAGAATGACCCTCCAATTGGATCCTTCGTCACTCAGCCATGTTTGAAGGAACCTTTGAAATGGGACAAGGGGCGCTGCTATGACGCAATCTGTCTCCAAACGTAGCCTCTGCAGGTTGCGGGCCTTGAACTGAGACACACTGTTCAGACAGATACAGGAGGATATTGCAGACTGAAGCACAACTCTTTTTTTTTTCCCATTTTGTTTACTCTTGACCTGAGACTGTGATGGAGTGATTTGGACACGATGATCCACTGGATAATTTCAGTGCTTTCATCCCACAACAGAAGGAGGTGAAGTACCTGGTTAACCCTCTGGTTATTTCCACAATGCATTCACAAGATGTTTACTTGATGTTGTATCAATATTTCTGCAATAATACAGCACAGGAATATGGTGCAAATGTTGTTGGAATCTGCAAAATATCTACTTTATGACTATTTTATTATAGTACACATGATACTTTATTTTCATAGAATTTAATTTATTTGTGTGTGACTGTGTGTGTATATCCTCAGTTATGTTAATATATATTTATATATTTGTATACGTTAGCATCCACAATGCAGAACACAGCTATTTATGTAAAAATGAATAGTATTAAAATCCCTTTTTGTGGTGCATTTAAATGTAAAATTTAAGAAAATGTGCTGAGACCCCAGAGGGTTAGGAGGAACTGCAGTTTGTATTATTTTTATAGCTCAGGCTGTTTTTCAAAAAGTCGTTTCATTACTAAAAGATTAGCAAACAACAACTATTACCTAAACAGCACTGGATTTTTTTAGGCCAATACTGAGACCTACATTTAGGAGTTAAAAAAATCTTTGGAGAAAAGTCTATCTGCTGATCTCAGTACTCTGTCTCATTGGCAGACACTCAGGGAGCATTGAAGCGGCTGCCGCTCAATAAACATGCTCCCCACACTGGTATAGAGACCTGGTGTAATATTTAACAAACTCAAATCCACATTTATTTGACCAGAATGTGGGGAATTGAAATTGCTTTTTACAAAAACTGAAATTTCAGTTTACCTTAAAAAATACCAATCAAGGTTTGAGTTAGTTTTGAAATATCGTTATAGTATGTTAATACTAAACGTCTTTATACTTTTTATTAAAAAACAGAGCATATCTACCCATATTAACACATATTGAAGGGTTCAACGTAACATATCCACTACTATCTTTAAGTTGTTAACAGACCACATCACCTCCCACTGGCCACACAAACTAATTTTTGCAAAGAAGATTCAGGGCTACGGATCCCAAGTTGTCAGCTGGCTGTTATGAGAGTTACTCATACATCAACCCCTTTTTTTTTTTTTTGGGAAGATCAGTATCATTTTCTAGTAAATCAGCCTGTGGTTTAACAGCTGTTCCATCGACTGCCTCCAGAAAGTTCCATGTGATCCTCTGAAATCCCCTGTGAAAGGAGGCTTTGCTGAAGAAATAAAAAAAGCTAGCCCATCACTGATTACATACAGTGTGGCTGCTGTTGGATTCAGTTCTTTGAGGTAGTCGAGCATTTTGTTGAGATAAATCCAAATTGTGGGTCATGATGCACTGATGAGTGAAGAGCGGATGATTATTTTTATTTTTTCTGCACAGTTAGGGAAGTCCCTGTGGTGCACATTTGTCACAGAGTCAGTTAGGACTCAGTCACACACATTACAGACCCAGCTTTCACCATTCTGAGTTCATTTATGAGGCCTCTCTGTGCACCCACTCATTTGTTTATACATCATGACATAATTGACATGGAAATAGCACAACAATTCAAACAAATATTAAAATTAACAGTTGTTCATTCTTAAGCATTAAAAAGCAAGTAGTACCAAGTAAATGAACTTTACAACTCATTAAAACCCAAGAGAAATTCCTGCATCATGCCAACCCAGACCTCAGCACTGAAGTATTACCATACAAGTGATTATTTTAGATATTTCTTTTCCCTACTGCAAGGTCCACATTTAATCTAGGTTACACAGTTGGGTCCTGAAGGCCTCTATTTTAACAACCTTCTATGCAAATAGTGTGATCACATGACACAAGTGCATTTGGTATGTGTCCAAATCCGCTGTTGCTCTTTTCATTGTGGGAGGTAGGGTTGTATAGCTCCAGGTGCACGGTTCAAATGGGTTGTCCTTAAGTCATGGGTGTGTTTGGGATGTAACATGCAATAAACCTGTTAGAGTGCTTTCTCCTTTTCCTTTAAAAAGCCAGGTGAGCTTGCACCTTGGCTTACTGCTATTATAACGGCAGAATATCCAGTAAAAGAGAACATATCTTAGCAGACACTTTTTTTTCCACTTTTTTCATTAGCGGTGTGCACCTGCTCAGTGGTGCATATCACTGTGTTGATAATGTGCCCTTATCATCAGTGAAATAGTACACCACTGACCTCAGACCAGATCTTTTTGGTCAAAAGCACAATCACTTCACACTGCCTCGAGTTAATGCCATATAATATAGTTAATACTACATTTTCTGTAATCATAATCATCTGAATTGCATTTCACACAGGCATCATCTTTTCCATCACATCGAACACAGTGGTGACTGCTGCGATAATGATATTTTGTCATTGCTATCGGAAAATACTTGGGGTAAGCATTAAATATACATAAAATACATCATGGAAATACACTTTTTTCCTAATTATTTTTTATTCTTTAAGGAAATGGCAGTCAATATGTGTATTTCATTGTTCTGCAGGCATTTGCTCTTCTGTTGTTGTGGTATCAATGATACAAATCCTGAAGAAAGTAGCTGAATTTACATTTTGTGCAGTGTAATGAAATGACAGTGACCCCAAGGGATAAGTATTTTGTTATGAAAAATAACACATTATAAATTTAATTAAAATATGCACTGTGTGTATTCAAATGTATTACATTAATTCAAAATTAGGATGTTAAGTGAGCAAAGTGTGGCCCAGAGACGATGAAAACAAGGACAAGGGATATCATATTAATAATATTTAAATGTAATTGAAATAATGAGTTAGGTATCATGTAAACTTCCCATAATCCTCCTGGTTTCAAGCAAGGATAATGGAATTTTTTATTTTTATTTAGGTGTCTATTCCTGCGACACAAAATTACAAAGCCTGAAAAGTAAAATAAATAGTAATAATTAAAAAAATAAAAATAAAAAATCTGCAAAATTAAAAATACCTTTCCGTGTTTAGTCCACATTGGACTGAAACGAGAGTCATCCTCTATTGAATGGAAAACTGCAAAGTCCTAGTATCCAAGATTCCGCCTTGAAGTCTTACACTGGAGGTTTTCCAGGCACGTCCAACTGGTGGGAGACCCCGGGACATCTGAAGAGATTACATATCTAATCTGGTCTGGGAATAACTGGGATCCCCCTAGGAGGAGCTTGGAATCGTCAAGGGGCATTTGGACCACAATGCTTAACTTAATGCTACAGCGACCTGACTCCAGATAAGTGAAGGGTGGCAAAATCTAGCATTAATCTTACGTTTAGAGTAGATATCTCACACACACACACACACAGTGTATAATGACTTAATATAGGCCATGGCTCTCATTTTGTATCGTGCTTTAAACTGTAAGACTTTCTAGTTCTTTCTTCACATGTGGCTATTGGTGCTTTCACTGTTGGTGTCAGATTATCATTGATATTTGTTATAAATATTACAAAACTGATCATCCAGCAAGCCACAGAACTGAGAGCTGCCTTGCGGCTGTTTAGAAACATCCTGATTAGTTAAATAGAAAAGGACAGGAAATTTACATTTGAAAATGAGATGCCAAACATTGCAACTAAGGACATTTTACAGATCATTCACTCTAAATCTGAGCAGGGTGCAGTAATACAGAAATACATCTGTCAGTTTTGGTAATTTAATACTATTTTAATCAAATGGATCCTTACAGCTCCATGGGACACAGAGTAGTGGGTGTGGAAAATGTGCTCTGTGCTCCGTAATGGAAAATAACAATCCTCAGTGTCGAGGGACAGTCAAGCACTGAACTGTGCAACATTCTGAAAAGATTTGGGGTGTGTTTCATATAACAGGGAATTCTTTTTTTCTGATATCTTCAAATAGGTGAAAGTCAAAGGTGAAATTTCTTGTCTGGCCACGGTCTTGTTATTCTATTCATTGACTTCAAGTGGATTTTTATGAAGAAATGGTGTTCTGATTCTTGTTGGGATGGAGGGGGCTATACATTCCCAGAATGCCTTGCAAATCACCGGCAAGATAGCTGCAAAAGTGACTTGAAAGGCCCACAAATGTAGCATTTAAAAATAACAATATTATATATATATATATATATATATATATAGTTAAATGTTGCTTCAGTGTATTATGGTCATTTCTTTCACAACAACCTTAAAAATAAAAGCTATCGTTTCACCTGCCGATGTCTCATTAGCTATCATCACTCCACCATCTCTCTCCACATTGCTTGTCTATGAGCCTGTTGTGTGTGTGTGTGTGTGTGTGTGTGTGTGTGGTTGTGTTTCGGGGTTAAAATGCATGTAAAAAAAAATTGATGAAAAAAGAATTTCCCCTTGAGGGATTAATAAAAGTATCTCTTCTTATCATGCTAACGTTACATTGTTACACGCTGATTTATGCACGATAACATTTGGACCTAATTTCATGTTGCAGCTCCCCCCTCTTTGAAGATACACAATGCACTTATTTTATCTAGTATATAGCAGCCATGTTACTGAACTTTACTGCTCCTCTAATAAAGCTTTCTGGCAGGGTTGCATACAGACCACTGCTCGCAGCCTGAATTTGATTCCACTGCATTAGCGTAGATGTTATTAGGAAATTGGAAACTGCAATCAATAGCATTGGTTTATTTAAGCTCTCATCAATGTCATTATAATGATATCCCCAGAAAAAACAAATTTTCACCTCTATTAACATCGACGACTATTGATGACGTATCGGGTTCCTGCGACGACTACTGATGACGTGATTTAAGTGCTCTCCCAATTTGTCAGGTACATCAAGGGGCAAGATAACCCTTGAAAACAAGGGGTAGGGGGGAGGTGGGGTGACAACCTCTAGTGCCCTGCCACACTGATAGCATGGCTTAAACAACAGACATTTTGGAGTTTGTCATATTTGGCATAAAAAAGGTGTTAACTATGAAGATGTTACATTATATCTCAACAGAATTCAAAAGACGCGAGTGAAACTTTAAAATAATTATCCAGGCTCAAGGTGACAGTCTACAGCATAATGACAACAAAGACTAGCATCCTGTGTGCGAGAGAGGGACAGTACGAACATGGCTGAATTAAAGAAAGTATGAAACAATGTTAACGATATTTAGTTCAGAGATTATTAATTATTACTGTCATAATAGACCATGCAGCTGATACACTGTAAGACAAAGTCTGTTCACTTCCTGATAAGCCAATGTACTGAAATTGGCCACAATTCACTTATAGGGCAGTCATGACATAGTCCTTAATGATTCAAAGTGAATGGGGCTTAACAGCTAAATTAGTTATTTAAACCTGCTATAGTAATCATTTTGTATTTCATAATTTTTTTTTTTTTAAAGGAAGGGCGATTTTGCCCATATGACATTACCGCTCCGATTGGCCAGTTAAGTATTGAACACCATTCTCAATGATGTCTGAGGAAAGTGAATGAAGTGGAATAAAAATGTGTTCTTCCCTGACAAATACCGCGTCCTTCCACCAAGTTTCATGGTAATCCATCTGGGAAATATTTCCATAATTTGGCGAACTACAAATGCCGGTGAAAACATAACCTCCTTGGCTGAAGTAACCACGTACAACACAGATGCAGTCGTAACGCAGGCACATTCATATTTAGCAAATGTAGCAGCTGCTTACTAGTCAAGGTGGCATTGATAGCTAGAGCTGTGTCCCAATTTAAGGGCCTCGTCCTTCAGAGGCTGCATTTGAAAACTGATTGTGTCCCAGCAGCACAACTGGGCTGTCTCATTTCAAAGGCTCATTCCAATGTGGCCGACAAACACGTCCTTCCATTCACAAGCGACAACGGATCAAATAGATCGATTCTTCTCTAAGCCAGCCTATCGCAGAATTCATTGCAAATCAGTGACAAAGTTAATGAGCTATAGGGTGGCTGCACTGCAATAAGTGCATTGGGACACAGCTTACATTCCACGCTCACAGAAACAGGTTCTGGTAAAAGCAACATGGCGAGTATTTTAAAGAGTCTAGTGATGGGTGACGTCACAAATACTTTGAGAGGTATTTTTGTAGTGAATCTGAACGTATTTCCAGAACGCTGTAACTTTACACAAAAATACTATTGCACTAGGTTGACTGTCTAACTGTAAAAATTGCACTGTTGTACCGCACCATTAGTCTTGCACCTTTTGTGCAACTTACACTGTTTCACTTTATGTATTTTTTCTTTCTCTGTGTTTATATAAAAACAATTACATTTAGATTTTATTTCTTGATTCTTGTTCTGATTTCTACAAGTCGGATAAATGCTGCTGTAACAAATGTTCACTGTTTTAATGTTGGTGATGATAAAGGATTCTGATTCTGGTATTTCTTTTTTAGCCATTCTATTGAAAACAGAAAAAATGGATAGATTGTTTTGACCTCATCATACAACCATGATGTGAGAGAAGATATCCCTGTACTGCAAAATTCTCAGATCATGTTTTTCCTCAAGGAGAAAAAAAACAACAACTTGTAATTCAGCTTTGAGCGTATATTTGCATATAATAACACAGGCTACATAATACAATTTTAAATGAATCAGCAACATAACTGTAATGTGAAATATCAACAGAAAAGCTCAACATCATGAGACACATGGCCCTCAGTTTTAGAAACAGAGTTTGTACAAGCAATCGTTTTACAGGGAAGTGTAATAGACCTTGCAGTACAAACACAGTAGAACAGACTGTTCACTTTTGAGATTCATATAATATTACTGTCTTGGGGCTAGCTTATCAACTGAGCCTGCAAAGGTCTTCAAAAGACAGAAATGTCAATGCCAGGTGAGCCACCATCATTTTCAAAGGGTTATGAGTCGGCCAACAACTGAGCAGGATAATAATTCCAACTATAAGATCTCTGTGATCAATGGGATATGGTTTTATGTTTCTCTTCTAGGTGGTTAAGCTATGTCAGAAGTCTATCAATGTGCTGCAGTAAAATGTTTGGCACATTCAAACAAGACAATTGAATTTGAATTGAGACAATCTTTTCAAAAAACTGTGAGATTGATCATCTTCAGACAGAGTGTGTTATGTTTTTACAGCTTTCTGAAGATTTAATGGTTGTGGTTTTAGGTCTGTATGGCATTCTCAGGCCGGATGGGATACATTGTCCCTCCAGCGAGTTCCGGGACTAACTTGGGGTCTCTTCCCTGTTGGGTGTGCCTGATAATCCTCGAAAGGAAGACGCCCAGGGGGCATCCTAACTAGATGCCGGAGTCACCTCAACTGTCCCCTTTAGACATTAAAGGGCAGTGGTTCAACCCCAAGCCCCTTCCAGCTTCCTGAGCTCTAAGGCTGAGCCCAGACACCCGATGGGAGAAAACTAATTTCCTCGGCTCGTATTCACAACCTTATTCTTTCAGTCATTACCCAGAGCTTGTGACCATAGGTGAGGGTTGGAACGTAGACAGACTGGTATGACAAAAGCTTTGCCTTGCCACTCAGCTTCTCTTCTCCACCACAAAGGTCCATTACAAAGCCCAAGTTACAAACAGCAAGAAATATTCAAAATATGAGTGAGAAACATGGATGGAGAGAGACTGCTTATGTATCAGAGTCAGAATTCTGTGCTGAACCACAGAGGAGCATCAAAGTATCAAAATGTAATTTCAGAAAATAATTTGACACTTTGCTGCTGTTGTTGTCCCCATCGCTTCCTAAATACCAGTGATACACCCACTGTGTTAACCAGCAACACAATGTTACCATCTTTCTAAATCGACTGCGTGCACTGCATCATCTGTATTGCCACTGTCTCTGTTTGTCTATTCTTAGAGTGCACAGGCAAGGAGACATAGAACCTCTAGCATGCTTGAAACATAATGATGGTGACTAATGACAGCAGGTGGAAGGGTGTAACTGGAATGCAACCTATATCTTTAGAGAGTGATAAATGGCTTTGTCATGCAAGAGCAGCATATTTCAACAGTGCCTAAAGGGAGTGAGTGTGCACAGCCTCGCTCAGAAAAACAAGGATCAAGTGTTTTAAACTTCTTATCGTCTATAGTCTATAAACTCAACTCTTTGCTAATGCTAAGTAAAAATGACTGCTGTGATCTGGAAGTTGCGGTTGTACTTATACAAATTTAAAAAATAATTAAACACCTTCTTCCATACCATAGACTGTATATTAGGATTAATTATGCATCTCTTCTTCATTCCACTATCCAAAAAATGAAGTCAATATATATATATATATATATATATATATATATATATATATATATATATATATATATATATATATATATATATATATATGGGATATGGGCTATGAATGCTGCCATCTTGCACATTTGGAGTCTGTGAATGTAGCGATCGGGGGACAGATCAGCAGCTGTGAGATCCTGGCTGACCTTACTGTGAGCCCATCTTACATGTTAACGATGATGTTTCACCTCAGTTATATAACATTACATAACTAATAAAAAAACAAACTCACTAGCACAACCATTTACAATGACAAAAAACATCTTTGAGTCCATGTCCTATCCACTAACATGGAGGAGACATAATTTACGACCTATACTGCAGCCAGACAGTATATGAGCTTTGGCTTCACTTTGGGGAGCTGTCTTATTCCCCATCTTTATATAGTCGAAGTCCTATACCTTATTTCTTTACATCCAATGCACACACATTTGTAGGCAATTGTAAATATAACAGTATAATATACAATTTGACACATTACATCTCCTTCATTTGATCGGTTCAAAATGTGTAAACATTTCACAATTGTACACAGGTTTATGTGTCGATGAATTACTGCCTGGAAACAGTTAGCAAGCAAACATTAGAGATTCCAAAAAGTTAAGCGCTGGCAAAAAAAAAAGCAAACAAGCACATTTATCAAAATGTGGAACTATTCTTGTGAGGACTTTCATATCTTCAACAGATACAGTTTTAATCAGTGCAGCTGCTTGGCAGCTTGGACTTAGTTGTGCTTTGAATATGTATCTGACACACTTTACGTCTTTATGGCTCAGGTCTATTTTAATACAGCTGCATGCATTCTACCTTGATTTCGTAATGGGATATAACAAAAAAATCCTGCTCAGCATAACTGTGGCAGAATGCATCAGGTGTAGACACTGATGAAGGACTGCAGCTGCTGCTGCTGATGTGCTGTTTTCGTCTGTTTCATCTATGTAGACGTCTTATCTGGGCTGCGCTCTTGAAAAAATAAGATTCCTGAAAAAAAAAACACAGAAAGTAAAAGCTTAAAAGCTCTGAGATCCCCCTGTTTGCATCACAGCTGAGCTGCATGCTGACAAAGAACTAACAGGGTACTTTTTTTTTAGCTTGGTTCTATATTTCCTGACAGAAATTCTACTCCAACTTTATCAAGTTTTTTTCTGTTTTTTTATTGAATGCTGCATTTCTTCTTACCACAATGAAAAAAATGTGTCTGAGTTGAGTTTGATGATTTAAACCTGGTAGTAGTCAATCTGCCGCCAGCTTTTCAAAATAATCTCATTAAAGTGAAATATGTTCACACCTTCATCTGTGGAAAGAGGCAACTGCTGACTTTAACCCAATGTCTGTACTTCCACCGTCAGTGCACAATGTGTTAAATTACCTCGCACTAATTATAGTGGTGCTTGAGAATGCAACATGTACATCAGCAGCCAGTACCACATCATTTAATATTTCCATTTCGAGCTTGTGTCATGAATCCTTCCAAAATAATCGCTCAGCCAACCTTGAACCTTGCAAAAACATATTATTTGTGCCTGAAGACATCGGTGTATCAAGGAGCAGTGTCTGTCAAGTGCTTGGTCATATGAGGAGAGTCAGCAGCTCAGGAATGACCTCCATGGTTTTTTGTAAGGCCGCCATCGATGTGATCCAGGGAATCATTTTAAAAAGAAAAGTTTTTGCATGGGGCATGACACTCCTGCCGTCTTTCCACCGAGCCATATTTCAGGATTTGTATAGCCAGGAGTACACAACAACTGAAACTGAATCACTTGACGGTTTCACAGAGTTGAAATTTATTGTCTCATCTTCTGTTTACAAGCCCGGTCCCACACGCACCTATAAAACCACACTGCAGCTACTACGGGTCAAAGTCAGCAATTTTGTAAGTAAAATAGAGGTCGAGAATCTGTCAGGTTTTCTGCCAACCTACAGCTTTCCTGTCTCTGCTCCCAAGTCATAAAGCAAAAAGTTTACTCTGCTCAGCTGGTAAGGCTGACCACTGATATTATATGGTGTACAGTGCAGTATATCACAATGTCTGAGATGTGTAGAAGCACCACGGTGCAATGTGGCAGATATTACAGCGTGTCTGCCACTTGTAATTTACATGACACATGCCCTCAATTCATGCACTCCTGAAGGTTAGGCCATGCATTCATTTAGGCAGATCAATATCCTTTTATTTAGTATAGTGCTCTTAAATGCCGACTGTTGCCTTGTGAGGAAAATATCAATGAGTCTCCTCCAATAATGTTTCTCAGCGCTCCAGTTTGATCCTTGAATATGTCTGTCAGGAGGAAACATTTCACTACACGAGCGTGACAAATAGATGTGTCAAAACAGAATGCATCACCAAGGCGGGCTTTTAATATAATTATTAACTTTGACTTGCCCTCATTTTTCAAACTGCCGGTATTGGGGGGACAGAGTCAGTGGCATTTTTCTTTAACTTTGTCCGGTAACTCTTATGGGCTGTCACATGTTTGTTTTTTTTATATTATTTGAGTAAAAAGGCATTTTTTAGGCTTAGAAAGTACAGTTCAACCTTTCAGAATTTTAAAATGGCCCTCACATTATCTGCTGTGGTCAAGCAGCCCTAGTTTCTCAGACGTATTCTATGTCCGTGTGTTTTTACGACTGATGACTCCTTGTTCAGCATGTAGAAGTCAAATCTGTTGAAATGATTCTTCAAAGATCAACTGAGTATATATTCAGTTGGCTCTGTTTTTGATTTTCAAATAAACTGGTATGATTTATAATTTTACTGAGAGAAAAATATGGGATTCCTTGGTCAAGACTGAAGAGCAAATGTGACAGGTCAGAATGCAAACCCTCTGGAAGAGATTCAACACTTGTATACGTCACTGCCTGTTTTTAAATAATCTCTGGAAACTCTCATTTACTAAATAACTTTTGTTTTAAGCTATTACTTATGTTGCTATTATCCCTTTATTCTACCACTACTTTTAAAAAATGTTGTATTTTCCATTTGTTGTCTTATATTTTAGAGTTTGTAGAACATAATTTGCCAATTTTAAATTTTATTGTATTATTTTGCTGGTTGCCTTATAAGTTCTTTATTCTTGTTTTTTTACTTGTCTTTTTTGTGAAGCAAATACTGTTTTAAAAGGTGCCACATGAATCAAGTAATTGTTATCATAATCATTGTTCTTTTAGTTGAGCAGTATGATAAACCCCTCCCCCCTAACAGTAATTGCCCAATCATAGTTTTGCAGTCCTCTACAGAGCAAACCACACATCAACATGGATGTATTAAAGGACCAGTGCTACTGCTCGGCCCTGCAACCAACCAATATAACAAACGTCCTCTGTGACTCAGAGACGACTGCTGTAAAACTATTGACAGTGCACCACCAGCTATTGAGATATGAAATGATTACTCTTTGTAACCATGGTGTTAGAAAACCGTTCCAAATTAGTTCTAAAAAAAAATCTGGTAATTTTTAATAACTCTTATTTTCTGAAAATGTTGTTCCCCTGTAACCTCATTAATCATAACTCCTGGAAATATCCTTACACTAAAATATATTGTATTTGCTGATGTATTTTGGGATTATTGTAGTAACACACATTTTTCTACCATTTGCTTTAGCTACTTGAAGCTCCAGTAGAGATTCCTTCCATTTCCCAGAGTTACTTCTTAAACTCTTGTGAGTCCTTCCTGACTAGTAAGATGCATATGGAGTGGAGAGGAAACGCGCAGAGTGACAGTAATAGTAAGGGAGGCAGAGTTTCCAGTGAAATAATACTGAGAGAGGAAAAAACCCTCAGCATGTCTTCCAGCTGCAGAGCAGTGAAATCCGTTGGGGCTTCTGTCATAGCAGAAATTGGTATGTCTGCCTCCTTCTCCAACGGATATTTCTCCTCTGTGACGGCTCCAGACAGAAGCTTTACGTCTTTGATTCCGAGGCGGACACCAAACCCTGATGTTAAATTCATGTTTCACATAGATGAAAAAAAATGTCTCTCAGCATAGGATTGTATCTATATTGGAAATACATGAAAAAGTGGTGGAAGCTTAAAAAGTGGACATATGTAGACTAGAATAATCACCTGCTTACAAAACCATTTGGAAACGTAGCTGACTTTCATAAGCAAGGACATGCAAAACCCCAGGTGACACTTTGCTAAGCAAAAGCCCATTTTCCCTCTTGAGTAAACCCCTCCCCTCTGGAGGAAAATGTGAAAGGCTGCATATAAGGAGTAGCCAATAACATAAATAAGATAGCCAGAGCCTTAATTAAAACTGTTTAAATGCTTCTGAGCAAGTAGCTTGTCATGTTTCTATTACAAAGTCAGATATTTCCTTATATTATGGGATCCATAAGGCTTCTCTATGCAGCTGTTAAATATATTGGGAGCTGTATGAAAAAGGTTACAAGAACAAGGACCTCCACAGAGAGACAGACAATAAGGAGGAAGCTGGCGAACCTGGACAGGACCCACCTACATCACTATTGTCCTTGTCTCTCAACAATGACGTAATGGAGGAATAATGCACCCAACTGTTTTTCTTGCTTCACAACATCTGGAGCGATTTGTCATCTGCTCAAATTCACTTTTCAAAGACTTTGTATGGCTCCACGACGCCCCTGAGACGGAAGGCCAACCGTGCACTATAGTCTTCTTTATTGCTTGAAATCTCTTGTTTCACCTGCCTTGATGGACTTACTTTCTTTGCAATTAAACTAATTCACCTGGGTAAATAAAGCAAACACATTGCCAAACTCCATAATACACCTGCAAAATAATGAAACCTTCTCGTGTAGCATAAAGTTTGAATGTGTAGAACAACTTAAAGGAAAGCAATGGCAGCACATTTACCATCACGATGTAAACATGCCAACATGCTGACAGTCCGAGAATTAATGAGAATCTGGTCTGAGACGTTTGGATATACTAAATAATTTATGCCATCATGCACACATGGCTCCACTGGTGCCTGTGTGTGGGTGGCTGTGTCAGGGCCTGTGTCTCTTCCCTTCGGTTTAGCAGCCCTGGCTGTCTGCACTGACATGCTGCATAGCACGTCCACTGGTTATGCTAGGAAAGGATGGGGGCTGATTGTAACACAAATACTTCAACACGCCCACAAATGGTGTTGGACTATAGATACACATATATCCAGGTTGCTAGGTGGCAATTATGGCATGTAATGAAAAGATGAGTATGGTTGGAGTGGGACAGTGTAGGAGTCTGTCAGCTCTCTAAACGGACAGGTTGTGTTGACGTGTTGCGGTTGATTGGAGACCGAAGGTTAAGGAGCGATAACTGCTGCATTGCTGAGATCGCCTTCAATGTCTGGGGAGCACTATTTGTTCACAGAGAAAATGTAAGTTCCTGTGCTCCTCCAGAGGATTATGGTAGAGGATTGGGGCATGCGGTAAGAACCAGGATATTCATATTGCTCTTATGAAAACCTGTAATCTCAATTTGTCGTTGTTTTTGTAAAGTTTTATCTAATCCAGGTTCCATGGAATTCTTACACTGCACAGATGCTATAGGAAGGAATGGCTCGGTGTCCAGATCCCAGGATACCTAGAGCAGGATTTCTAAAGCTGGTGTGGTTCATTCAAAACAATCCATCATATTTTTTTTGCCCTTGAAGACAGTTATTGTGGCAAATTAAGCGATTGTACAATCATTAATTGCTGCTGTGACCATGTGAGAAATTTGGCAGATTTTGTATCAACCAAGACATAACAGGACAAAGTGGAATGGAAACAGAAAGAACTCATTCAGGGAGTTCATACCTAAGACCATACCTGTGTCCCCCATGTTGAAGAAAGTGAAAAAGCGAAAAATCGAAATCCTATATCGACCCGTTTATCCAGATTTGCCGCAAATTTAATGGATCCTTCCTTTGGTCATGTCTAAGTATTAATCCCGCTGATATAGTATTTTATGTAATAGTCAAAGTTAAGATTTTTATTTTACAATTCCAGCACATGGGTCTAAAGTGCATGACCCAAGTGCATGAAAATTATAGAGGACACAAATTAGTAAATTAGAATGAAATTCAATTTCCTGTGAACAGAGGAATAGATTTTTGGTTCTTAGACCCCAGCGGGAAGTTGAATACCATGGAAGCCTTCCTATGAATTTGGAGCTTTAGCAGGAAGGAGCCTTACCTCCAGAGCCCAAACTTTGGTGATGGGGATTAGAAATGGAGCACGAACATTGGACGTCTGATGGACGGTTAAAGGTAGATGACCCAGCATCCAGAGTTGAGGTGGTGCAGGGGTTGAGGTGGCCACTCGTTGATCGCTGTACTGACCTGACAGCTGAATGACAGGAAGGGGAGAGAACACTTTAAACTTTGACAGCATACAGGTGGCTCAAGGTGAGTGTGTCAAGCCGTGATTGAATGGAAAGAGGTAATTGGCGGTAGTTATCTCCACCAGCCAATTACCTCTTTTCACTGTTCATGTGATTTAAGAGGAATGCGCAAAAAGACCTACTACCGAGCTTCAGTCAGTGCATGTCCAAATCCACTTTTGCCAGTTTACCACAGGAAAAAAGTTGCTGCACCATGAATATAGTATCAGAGGGCTGTACTGTGTCTAAATACTGCACCGCAGACTTCAGAGCAGCTGTCCGTCAGTCACACAACTGCTTTTCACTGCCGGTGCACCAACAATGTGCCAAACCACACCTCATTTTAACACCAACCTGCCTATGGGTGCTCAAATTGGTTAATCTACTATTTATACGTGAGCACTGAGAACAAATATGAACTACATTGATCTGATATTTGCGCTCACCGCTTCAGCTGTAAGATGGGGCCAGTAAGGTGCATCCGTTGATTCCCAACATCAACTAATGCGTTGAGTAACGCACAAGAAAATATTCCACCTTCGAAAATACATTTTTGGAAAATATTAACTCGTAAAAGATGAAGAGGCAGCAAAAAAAAAGAAGATGGTTCTTCATTTCCGCTTGATGGTTGATTTATTTGCAATGCATTCGTAGAGAAACATTAGAAAGTCAGTGAGGTAGAATTTTACTTCACTGATTGTGCCGCAGAAATGAGGCTCGGTGTTCAAAGCCTCGTCTATGAAATGGTGCTGACCTCAGCCTGCGCTACAGTTCTCCTCAGAGTGGATGTTTTCAAGGTTGCCTTGTTTGCTCGACACCAGTAGTTAAATGAAAACATTCAAAACACAAAGTCTTTATGACCTGTTATATTGCTTAGGGCCATGCTAATTACGACCCAACACAGCCACTGTATTATACAACTTAGCCGATGTTTGGCTGCTGTGTATGAAACCACTCAAAAGAAATCATTCATTTTACAGTCAGAGCATTCAACTTATAACCTTTAACCATAGGAGCTGTGGGCACACAAGCTGTGGAATTTGATCAAGCACATGCTTGGAACGGGAAGTGCATGTGTTTATGGAGAGAAATTGGACAAGACAAATATATATATGGCATGATCTACAAATTAAAAATAAGAAATTACACATGAGCACAGTGATTTATATTCTAATTTACATGCAAATGTCAAGAATTGTGAACGCATGAAATCATTTTATAAAAGCACCACAAACTTAAGAAATATTCAATGTACAGATTTTTTTTTTTTACTTCACAGATTTGATCATCAGAATAAATGTCTGAGAGCCTTTGTGACATTATTTGTCTGTTTATTTCAACATTGTTAAATGTTGGATCATATCGCCTGAGACAGGCTCCATTCACACATTAATATTCACATGTGGGGTTTTGAGACAAAGGTATGATGCATTTAAATACTTGTGGAAACTGGGACATCTGAGCTTTTGGTGAATTCATGTGAAATTTCAAAAACATTCTCATGAATACACAATACATTGAATGTGTTGATTATTACTCATACATTTACCAACAATAGAAGAACATGTATTGATTAAATAAGCTATGGGGAGGTGTTGTTCTTCAATTGGAAAAACAGTCAGTCCAGGTGAAAAGGTTTAATAAATTGCTAAAATAAACGACTGCTCTAAGCGATTAGTTTTCTCCTTCAGATCAATATTTGGATTGTAACCAGTTAAACTCAGTGTTACAATGAAATGTTTGTTCAGCAGAACGACAATTCTATTTCAAATTTTTTCCATCACACCAACGTTATTATCACACATGGGGATCTGTGTGGCTTCAGCATTGAAAAAATGTAATGGGAAAAAAAATGGAATCAAAATGTTTGATATTAGATAAAGCATCTATGATTTTGTGAATATGGGCATCTTTTATTTTGAACTAATGGTAGTGCTCCTGTTTCCTCCTCCTTTTTCTTCTGTATCACTGCATCACTGTTACCATAGTCAAAAAACACTTGATATAATATACCCAAAACCATGTATGAACATAATATATACCTTGCTGTGGATTTACACCTGCACTGACATGGATGGTGCATTTCCTTTCAACAGCTTGTTGATGTGTCCCTCCACTGAGCTGTGCTGCTTGTAGTGATGCTGGTGAGATACATTTAACAGGAATTCAAATAACAAGTTAGTGTGTATTGAAATGCAAACTGCAGAACTGTACCACACATCATAATGTATTCATATCTGTACTTTATTTCTTACTAGATTTTCCTTGCTAGTGAAAAATATGCATAACATTTTTGAAATGTGGCTGAAACTACAGGGTGACATTATCTGCAGTTTCCACACAACAACAAACCTGGATGGATTATTGATTTTTGTTGTAGTAAGTTGTGCTGGAATGGTAAATTATTATTAGTGTTATTATTATGATAAATCATACATAGAGCAGTCAATAATTTGTTATTAAATTTAAAGAAAGCAATAAATGTGAATTAATACCAAAGGAAGTCTCCTTTTTTGGCTGTGGCATTAGCGAGGGAGTGAGAATCTATGTTTTCTAATCACAAAGGATTATCACACCAGCCAGCTTTCAATAATCATTACACGGGATTTGACACTGTGCTTTAGCTGATGACTTTATTGACTGAAATTGTGTCCCTGTTTTCTGCTGCGGTGCTGTGTTCTTTAGGCGAGAACTGATACAGAGGAAAAACAAGCATTCCCAGTACATAAGAAGTACATGTACAATGTAAAACCATGGCATTCAGCCTGCTGAAAATAAAGTAAGCACCCAGGTGTTCACTGGAAGGCAGGTTTAAAGCCATTCACACCAACATACATAATACAATTATAACTTATTTCTGATTCGGTTTTATTGTTATTAAATGAAAAATGATTTTTTTAACAGAAACTCTTTCTCATTACGACATCATGTCTTTATCAGTTGTTATAACAAGAAAGTCCAGCTCTTACATGAAATAGCATGATATGAACAAGAGCTCTAAAGA
The DNA here is from genome assembly GCF_024713975.1 of Paralichthys olivaceus. Lineage (NCBI taxonomy): Eukaryota > Metazoa > Chordata > Actinopteri > Pleuronectiformes > Paralichthyidae > Paralichthys > Paralichthys olivaceus. The sequence continues at coordinate 13,523,826 of NC_091109.1, forward strand.
CTGCTTGTGTGCCAACCAGAGATTATTGTGTCTGTATCTGGTGTCAGATTAAACTCTCTCAGACTCTCAGCGTGTCAGATACCAGACCAGAGACGTTATCTGCAGAATAATGGACATCCTCTGCCCTCCCGTCAGACCTCTTGACAGAATGAGCAAAGAGCCAAATGACTTGACATTTCGAACAAGGGTCCACATCCAGTTTCTGCAGTTTTCTCTCATCTGAATCAAGGCCAAGAAAACCAGCCTCTGTCTATCAGGAGAGCTAAAGCTAACATTCCTGACCATGGGCCTCTCTGGAGACATGGACTTTATGTTTCGATGTATGTAGCTTCATTAAAGAGCGACTTAAAGGGAACTCCACCAAACTCTGTTCATGGGAGAACTACTGCAGATAATAAACAGCCTTTGTGTCTCCAGGGAAAACTGTACAGTCTGTGATGGTGCAGGTTTGGGCATTGTAAGTTTGTTTCTCCCTGATGCCTAAATGGTGGCCGAACCGAAACAAAATTAATTTAAAAAAACCCACACACAAAACAACAGCGATGAGAACTGCTGTTTCATTGCTAAGGACAATTAGAAGTTGAAATTTAACTGTTAACAGTTTAAAGTATACTTCATTACAATATATAAATATGTGCAAAACGTTTAATACAAAATTAAACAGTAAATAAAACCTAACCCAAGTTCAATAATTTAGCACTAAATACCCATAATGCTGCTGATATGTTGGGCATGAGGCCACGCGGGCCTCTGCTTTTAGATGCATCCCGTGTGTCGCTAGTTGCTTTATAAAGTCGGCCGTGTTCGTCCCTTTACACAGCATTGTTTTCAAAGCTGCCGCAGACTGAATCCTTTCACATTAAATGCATCCACACTTTAGACTGTTTAGATTTAGGCATGATGTCATGTCCACTGGAGTTTGAGGTAGCTACTAGCTAAATGCACACTGATGTCACATGCTGGAAGAGCCATGTCGAGCTTTGGATGCCACCAGAGTTAAGTGTAATTGTAACTAGATACATGCATTGACAAATATGTTGCCGGTACGCAGGGGAACTATTTCAGTGGAGAGCTCAGGCAGGGAAATGTGGCAATGTAGTCCAAAAAATTAGAGATATTACAAGCTCAAGAGTTATGAAAAATCAGAGGAGGACTCCGACACAGGGCTGAAGAATTGCGGAAACACACACACACACACACACATACACACTTACACAAATCTTAGATCTTAAGTTCTTAACAAGACTTTGATTATACAAGGAATAATACAAAAATCCACATTTAGTGAGCTTGGGTGTTTACGTCACGCTCAGTATACATCCCCTGACCCTGTGTTCGCTGTGCTGTGATCCTGTTTGTGAACTAAATGCAATATAAATAAATACATGCGATAAATGATGTTTTTGAACAACTGTTGGGTAATAAGCCATGCATTCCTGCTGATCTTGTAGCTCATCACAGTGGGTGTTTAGAAGCATGTGGGATATCTCTGGCTGCACCTTGAGCTGAGGGGCAAAAAAAGATCATCCCACATTCAAATCCTGCAGGTAACGCAGCAGCGTCAATAAAATAAGATTAAAGCACAAGTTTGTACCCACAGACATGTACATACAGGGAAAAAAAACACCATGTAGAGGAAGCCCACGCATGTAATGTACATACATGCTAAAGTCTGCACACACACACACACACACTGCAGCATTTCAAAGGCACCAAACAAACATGTAGCCTTGGGGTGTTTTTCAGTTTCTCAGCGAGAGCCCTGTATCCATGCAACTGGCTTCTTTTTCTTTGAAGAGTATATTTTCTAAACTCTCTTTCTTTCAGGAACACGCAAACCAGCAGATATAGACAAAACCATATCGCTAAATTAAGAAAAACACACTGATAGTTGCGATCGCAGCTTCCGAAATGACTAAATTCAGCATGTGTACACCACATGCTTCCATGGAGAAGAATATAAGGGCTCACAAAACCACACCATACAGCATTACATCCCAGGCAGTATATCGGGATTAACTGGCCAATGTAAGCTTCATGCTGGGCTGTAGGCGTGACAGATATTTATTTATTTTTTTTTTTTTGCTGTCTTTACATTTGTAAATGAAATAAAAGGTTGTGCATGTTTTTTTAAAGCCATAATCCCCCATTCATAGAGATCACACGACAGCAAAAGTGCCCCCTCACATCATCATATATGCCTGAGTGCATTGTACGAAGGGAAGAAATTGAAGTCATCTAAATGTCAATAAATCTCAAGTTATGAATAATATTAACTGTAAGTAGAAAAATATCAATAAAGAAGACATCCCATGGTGACTGCGAAGACAAATTATTGTCACTAATGACAACCTTAGTATAATCTATGCATTAAAGCTGATCCATCCATCAAATTGAAATATCAGGTTCAGTTTATTAGTCTTCATTAGTATGACTCATGCCTAAGCCAAGGTTGTTCATATAGTAAAATCAAAATTAAAACACAGTTTACCTCATGGAAAGGTCTGAGGTTATTCTGTTATACATTATCATCATCAACTCCAATGGGGAGACGAAAAACAAGAATGTGTTAGTTTATCTTATTATCTCTTGACTTCTCAAAAGCTCAAAACCCATTGGCTCCTACTAAAGATAATGATTATTGTAACACAGCTCAAAAGAAAACATAGCTGGACACTGGAGTTTGTTATACAATGTATTAATGCTATTACAAAAATACTGTATTATTGCTTACTTATTGATTATTGGAACTTAAGATTTGAGAAGCTTTTGCAAATGATAGAAACAACCTGACGTCTTTATCAATCTTTTGTGAAAGCTGGTGTCAGTGTTTACATTTTCTATTTGAGTGCAACGTTTGCTTAAGTTGAGAGAAAAACAATGGGAGTGAATTGCAGGAACAGCAATTAGATCAAGTAAAAGCTTTCCGATCGCCCCCTGGTGGCTTGCTGCAGCATGGGTCATATACCCCACCTCCTCCATGTTAGTAGTTGGGACGTGGACCAAACTAAAAGAAACTCATAGTACACATCAAACATCTGTTTTTTTGGTTCTGATCACACCAATCTTCTCGTGCTCAATTTCAAAAGATCTCGAGTTCTGTTTGTCCTACCACGTCCACGGTTGTGTTTGAAAAAAATACACAAATTAATTACATTAGATACACGCCAATGGTGTTCAAAAACTGCAGAGCGCGCACATGTGTGTGTGTGTGTGTGTGCATCAGTTGGAAGTAGCAACCTCTATGGGCACATGTCTAGAAAATACACCCAAATGCAACATTAAAAACAGATCTGTATTTTTTTACTCAAAGCACGGAAAATACTGAAAGTATCAAATAAAAATAATAACTTTAAATCTAATGGTTCCGAAAGCACTTATATATGCACTTAAACACACAATACCACACATGGTATGGATGTTTTTTTTATTCTACTGTTTCTCTGTTTTGATCAAAGTTTTATCTTGCTGCTTGACTTTTAGTGCTGTGTAGTTCTTTTTATTACTTTTTTACTTTATTTGCATTGTTTTCATACTCAGAAAAGAAAACCTTGTGAGAAATCAAAGGTTGGAGATTTTTTAAAACAAGCCTGCCTTTAAGTCCCTTTGTGGAAATGTTAACACTGTGAGAAATTAAAAATTAAAAACTATTGGAGACCTCTTTTGGATTTGATATGGTCCAAATTCATGTGTCCAAATTTTTCTATCACCAAAATTCTACTAATTATAACACTTTTACATTTCTCCTCTTCCCATCATCTTAGTCCAATTAGATTAGCTTTCATTCAGTTCAGTTCCAGTCATTCCAGCTCACTTGCATCTGTTTGTACATTCATTGCAGCTCAGTTCATTTCTCTTAATATTCACAGTCCACACATCTTTCCTCAGAGAGAGTAACCACCCAGTTCTTTAACCATCTCTACATCTCTGGTCTCTAATAATTGTGCATATTATTGTGGAGATTTTTTTTTTATGACGTGTTTTTATTCTTGAAAGTACAACCACCAAAGAGCTCACAAATATGCACACACGCACACGCACACACACACACACACACACACACAGGGGTTGTGATTTTAAAAAGTTCATGAATGTGCAGTACGGGTATAGCAGGATGCTTTGTAGCCAAATTGGATGTATGAGAAATCCACTCCTAATTTGTTTGTCACCACTCCTCATTGTTTATCAGAATATATTGCTGCTGTTTATATTGGATAAAAACTGCAGCTTTTTACAATAAATCAATTAAATGTGGAGGAGGACAAAGCAGATGTGCATTCATTTCAGCTCATTTAAAAGTTCTTTCACAGCAACCGTTGGCTTTTCTTGTTGGTTTGTGTGGCTTTTCCAAATGGCAGCGAAGCAGAATATAAATGTGCCTCTCATCTGAGAGAATTCTCTGTGCAGTCTAATGCTACCGTATTAAACACAGCTTTACCATTTCTTTGAAATGTAAAAAGGTTAGTGGGATTCACTTCATCCAAGTGAAATGCATCCTGACAGAGCAACATGAGAATGAACAATCAATTCAAACTGCTTCACATATGATTGACAATATGATAATTAGACATATGGGGGGAATAAAAGAGCAAAACAAATAACTTTTGAAACTATTATTGTCTTATCTAACTTTTGGCTTGGAAGTTAACGTGTGTTCTTGCCAAGGCTGGGCAATGAGGCAAAACTAATCTAAAACTTAGATGAGTTAGTTAGTTAGTTAACATTGAATTACTCCTTAGTGGTTTTGTTTTAAATTATTCTTGATGGTCAGAGAATAACTTGATGAACAAGTGTTTTACCCCCTCACTGCTCGCACTTGCATAATTATCATGTTGATATGCACTAGACTTATGTAATATTGCTATTGATGGAAATTACATTGCAATAACAACATTGTTTTGTCACATAGCTGTAGTATTTACTGTTCACATAACTCAATCTTGACCATATAAAATATTGCAAAATGAGACATTTTCCTGTACCAGAGTTTTCAAAACTGAAGCAAAGGCAGAAAAAGTTACTTATTCTGTCTTTAACATCACTCATACAACAATCCTAAAAAAACAACTGTTAAATACTTTTTTCCAATGTTGGAGAAAATGGAGTAACTTTAAATTTTCTTGAAAACCTAAATCAACATGAAAGATGACCTGATCATTATTTACAACAACGTTACTATTAAATATATTTTATTTTTCTGTTTCTGGTGTTTGGTTTCTTGGTTGTTTCAATTGCTTGAATTCTGGAGTTGCTTGAGAACATAACAAAAGCCTGGTGTTGTGTGAAATGACAGACGATGCTTCAGTGATGTCCCTACCTTAATGAAAAGGTGAAGCACTTTCCTGAGGTTTACTTTGTATGATCAAGGAACAAATCTACACTGACTCCAGTTGTTGCCATTAGAAACAGAAACTTCATGAATCTAAGTTAAAAAAAACCCATCAATTTCACTATTCCAGGCACATTAGTCACTTCTCTAGGTAAAAACTAATGCTGTGCTTTCACCCTGAAGACAAATTGCCAAATGTTTTTTTAATGTTTCACTTGTTTTTTTTGTAGGGGGTTGTCTGTCGTCAATCAGCAATGAGTGTCTCTGCCACCATTCTCTCATAGATGAGGCTCGACAGTGTAGCTATGAAAAAATTAAGTATATATTGTATATCCCGTGTGAAAAGCCGATTGGCCAAATATCTCACCAACAGTGTAGAGATTTTGGCAGTAAATTGGGCTTGTTGTTGTTTCAAGGTGCATTAAAGGAGAATTCCAGTATATTTCAACCAAAGTCCTGTGATTATAAACGTGGGTGTTTAAACGAATGGTACTTAAAGGTCCAGTGTGTAAGATTTAGGTGAAAGGGATCTATTGGCAGAAATTTAATGTAGAATAATCCTCATGATGTTTTCACTAGTTCGTTTCATCTAAATTGTATGAATTGTAGTTTTCTTTACCCCAGAAAAGGTCCTTTATATTGAAATACTTTATATTTACATCGAGGGGACCCTCTCTACGCAGGCCGCCATGTTTTTTACATTAGTCCAGACTGGACAAACTAAACATCTTTTGAGTTTTTAGGACAACTGAAGCTACCACAGGTTCTTTTTCATGTTTGGAAGGAGAGGGTGAGGTGAGGGGTGTTCAGCTGCAACATGCAACTTCAACACTAGATATCACAAAAGTCTACACACTGTACCTTTAAATCACTTTTTGTCCATTAGATCACCTCCGCCTGCAGCCGCGATACAGCGACAGTGGCCACGATGTAATCTTATGGAGCGACTGCACGGTCCATGAAATTTCCACTAAAACTGCCCTTTTCACCAATAAAAGGCTCCATTTGTTACTCCGGGTCATTTAGAAGAGTTTACTGAATCTCCAGGCACTGTGGATTATCAGAAGAACATAAGCCAACTATCACATGAGATAAGCTGCTGAATTCAACCAAAATATTCAATACACAAAAATGTACGATATCGCTCGTGTCTGGATTCTCCTGCAATCAAAGAGAAGTCTGTTTCCATTCTTCTCCACCAGTTCTCATTTACACAACCAACCACGGCGGAGCTATCTCACACCATCTTATCAACAGTATGACATGGCATACAGTCAACGGTCTGATAGGAACAACACCCAAAGCACAACTTCTGTTTTCCCCAGAAATTATGCAGTATTTACAGACACTGCAGTCATACTTCCACCCATGGGTTTATGTATTCCTGCTCTGTGTGTTGCTGAGAGGGTGCCAAGCAGAGATGAATCATGTGTGTCCTGACGGTGTCTGCGGCTCCTCCTCTGCAGGAGCAGCCACAGCGACGGCAGTCTATAAACCCTCATAGACAGAATTAATAGGACGCATGTGGCCCAGGCAGTATTTTCTTGGTTTCGGAAAGGAGCAAAGCAAGTCTCTCTGAGTAGCTTTGTCGCGAGGGGGTTTTCTGTAAACATATGATTTACTGATCTCCTCATTAAGCTGTTTTTTTTTTTTTCCTTTCCTTTTTTTATACAACACCTGTTGTGTCTGCTTCGAGGCGAAAGGCGAAATAAGCAGATGGAGAGAAGGAGAGAGAGCGAGTCTGTAGAAGAGGCATGTGCCACACTGAGCGGACGAGATCTGCAATTCAAATAAGAAAGCAAATGGCTGTAAATAATTAAAGAGGAAAACACTCAGAGATGCCCACGTTGAATGAAAGTTCTCCACTAAGCACTATAGTGTTTGTTAGAGGGGGATGCTTTGAAATAATAAAATTCACTCCCAGAGAGAAAAAGGACAGGGGAATAGATAAGCAGAAAGCATTTCAAATGTAATGCCAAGCCAAGGCTTTGGTCATTAGCATTTGCTAATATATACAGATTGGAGGAAAACCGTGACTGGCATGAAGCCCAAGAGAGACATCCTTTTCAGCCTCCGTTCCTTCCTCCTGTGTTGCACTCTTTTATATATATTTTTCCCTCACACACTCTCAACCCTCCTTGCTCTGCTTTCCAATTCCTCTCCTTTGCTCGACTCTGCAGGAGAGCTTGATGAAAAAACATCTGTTTCCCTCTGGGAAGTCCTCCTGAGCAACATGACAGATTCTACCCCACTGCTTACGAAGTGAATACTAGTGAAAGCAGACAGAGACACAGGTGTCCACAGTATAGCGCTGCAGTGTGCGCGAGTCCACCGGAGCTCGTGGGTGTTTTGCTACATCAAAAGATTCGGTGTTTTTTAGGTTGTTTTTGTTTTTAACGCTGAATTTGAGAGATGCTGTAAAAGAGCTGGATGTTTGAAGCTGAAATGAACCAGCTGCAGTGATAATTTAAGTACACGCATTTACAAGATTTGGACCAAAACATCTAAAATTAAAACTGAACATTTTTAGACTCTACATATGAGGCTGTAAGACGCAGTCATTTCTTTCAAACACATTCTATTCATGTTCTTTCTTTTTTTCCAGATACAGAGACTGAGACATATTTTAAAGCTGCACTAATGAATAGTTCTGCATTAGCTGTGGATCAAATGATTGCATGCAATATGAATGCTGAGGCTTTTTACCCAACTGTGCATTTCACCACATCTCAACTGAAAGGTCTCCTTTTTTTTTTTTTTTTTCAGGCAATTCTCAGTTTGTGATTTTGGTTTAACAGCTTTCCTGACTGGCTTCACGGGCACAATCTTTTGTGAACCTTGTTACCACCAGCAGCAGGCAGCTTCTGCTCAATCTGCTCGGTTCTAAAAAACAGGAAACGGTGACTATAGAGGTGGTGAAGAGCCAGAGATGGTGGGGATGAAAAACTGAGCTAAAAGGAGAGAACATTAGAGTAGTAGAAACAAACATGCCTCACTCACCATAAAAATAATAATCAATTTGTGTCACAGCCTATGGTGTTGCCAGTTCACGGCCACAAATGAAACAACTAACTAACTATCTAATCCCCCCCAAGGCTTTCTTCTTATATATAATATACAGAAAACCTAAATAACAAGGACAAAGCTCAAACTTCCACTGTCATCCAAAATCAAGAGAAAAAAAAAACAACAAGATATGTTTGCACTTCACTCCCATAAGAGCTATAGCATAGTTTTCAATACAAAGTGTGTTGTTGTTTTTTTAATGAATAGAATTTAGATGTCATAAAAATGTTCCTTATTTGCTGGTGTTTCTTTTATCAATGTCTTACAATTGAAGGTGAGTGGCTGATGGAATAGTATTTAAATTGTGTTTTTAAATGTGCAGGAGAGGCCGTCTGTAGCATTGGAAGTGAATGGCACACCACTTAAATTCCTGTTGTTCCACTTAAATTTGATTGGTTATTTACTGAAGACTGTAGTTATTTATGGACTGCTAATTTTCCACATCCACACATCTACCATCTCAGTCATTATTATCAAACATCAAATATAAGTAGGGGGAGATGTACTGAGTGTTGACTGTTGTCTCCAAACAGGATGTATGGATGACATTTCAAAGATAATGCTAGACTCATCCCCTCAGATCCTATTAATTACCAGTATTGTATGTTCATGTGAAAACCTCTTACTGTTGTCACTGATTCCTCACAATTCAACCATAGAAATTGCTTTTGTAAAAACTATATTCAGCTATATTACCTGACTATTGATTGTGCTTTACATTATTGATAGAGCTTTAAATATCATCGCATGTGTTATTTTTTGAGGTCTAAATCCTGGCAAGCTTGTAATTAAGTCGGTAAGATAAGACCTGTTGATATTGTTTGTTATCTTGTGCATGTTATTGAAATGTCTCTGAAGATATAACTCTAAATTATATTGATATCAGACATAATCAGTAATAATCACACTACAGGTATCGGTGCATCCCTGCAAAACTGATTAAAAAGACAGCCTTGACTCTCTGAAGGCAAAGACGAAACAAGTGGCAAATCCTTTCTGTCCCTATATGTCTAATGTAGGTATGCCCATCCATAAGAATTATGTTTCTACAAATTGCTACAGGAAATGTGTATTACAGCTGCCCCAGATTGAAAATCTGCATGAAAATAAACACACTTATGTTATGCTGTTTGATGGGTGTTCAGCTGCAACATGCAACTTCACCACTGTGTCATGTCTAAACTACATACACACTGAACCTTTAACTTGTTTTTTGAATAACTTAATGCAGGGGCTTCATGCACAATCTCAAATGCATGACCTACATGTACAAACAATGCTTGACTAAAGAATGTTTAGGGCAACAATTTCTTAGACTCAGAAGAATTGGGCTAATGGCAGTTTTTGCTTCAAACTCTGAACAGAAACTTTGGGGACTCAAGTATCAGGAAGGGCTTTGTGTAAAAAAAAACTAACAAAACAAACTTGACCTTTGCCTCCAAAATTAGCTTTACAGTGCTATGGTTTCTGATAACAGGTATACTTCTTCAAACAGGTATAACTTCAAAATGTACGTCTATTTATAGAAGCGAAGGACAAGCTGACTGATTGTATATTTCTTCAAAAAGAGAAAGAATAAGAAAAACATTAAGTTGATGCTGAGTTGAAAAGCACCAATCAGCTCATCAGGACACACACACATACACTGCTTAGATGCTACGTTGGCTGACACTTACACCCAGAGAATAGGACAAACCTGTTCATTCAAATCTGAAAAAAAGGAATTGATACAAATACAATACTTCATAAATCGACAAAAGTCAAATCATAACAGGTATGTTTGTATGCTGTTCTTTTGTGACAATTCTGAGTACACAGTTTAACAAGAAAGTCTTGAAAACTGACAACTGGAGGAAGTTAGAGTAACAATCTATGACTTTTTATCCAAACTGCATTCTAGCATGTAGCTTTATATAATTTGCAATGTAGTAATCTTGGGTTGCAGTTTTTGGACTGCATCCATAATACCAGTGGCTTGTTAATTGAATATCATAATATGTGGGCAGGGTATATTGAATGGTATATCTTCCCTTGACATAAAATGACCTTTAATATTTTCACAAGGACACATAAAGTACCTCTGACACGGCAGCAAGGGAAACATTAAACAGAAAGTTTGTGAAGCACTCTCATAAGTAACATCAGAGTACACTGAAAGTATATGTTTTTTTTTCCATATCCTTTCACTGAAGTCTGTGCATCTTAACATTCAAACCCCATTTTATACAGTTGGAAAAACAGTTCGTCAACTTAGAGTAAAATGAAAGTGGGAGTGTTATTTAATGAGATTTTACTCCAAGCCTCAGGGCAGCCAAAGTGTAAGTTTTGAAAGGGTGTGTGGACCTTTAATATCATCTGTATGGTGCAAATGGAAGAAATACTGAAAGGAGTCACACAGGCATACAGTTTAAACAATAGGAGAGTCAGCAGTAGACTCAAAGCAGATGGATTATGGCATACAAGTCCTTATTTTAGTATTCATACCAGCTGGAAAGCCAAACTATAGAAAACACAAAACATTTCTGACGGAGCACAATCTTTCCTGCACAATTATGTGGATTTGAACATCTAGTGTTTAGCTAAAATTCGTTTGAAAATATAGAAATAATGTTCTTGTATAATCTTTAGATGATTATATGCTGACAAGAAGACACATTTTTGGAGATTTTTTCAGTTTTACTATGTTGGTCACATCCCAAGCCCCTTGCATATCCTTTGCTTTGTCACAGTTAATTACTCAGAAGTTCAGAATGTAATTTGAACTGACAGCAAAGTGAGAGCCATATTAATTCACTGTGGCAGATGAGCACCTGACTGCTCACCAAAATCAGCCAGCTGCTTTTTTTTTCTGCGATAAAATGAAAACAAAAGCTCTTCTCATTGTTTGATGTAAAGAAAAGCTAAAAGTCCACTGCAACAGGAAGCTTTGGAAGATATAGTTCTAATCACATCGAGATCAGTTATGGGTTTCTTTGAAATTGTCATATCCCTCTAAAACATAATGTTTTTTCCTCATTCACAAAGTGAATAAGAGCAGTGCTGAAAGTGGAGGAAATGGGTGTAATTTCTGTGGAAAACAAATTAAAATAATTTTCGTCTTTTGAAATGTTAAATGACACGTAGCATTGTTGCACTGCAACAGAGATAATAAGGAAGTGGTCAGGGTATGGAGTTTAAAGCATGCTGGTTCGACACTGGGGTTCCACTCTAGGCTTTAAAAAACCTGGTAAAGGGAATGATTATGGTTTTGGTTAAATTGAAAGAATCAACTTCTCATATTCTAGTAGTATTGCTGTAGGGATGACAACATCAGTCTGTCGATCGGATTGAATTGGCATGATGTGGTCCAATGACGCTGAAGCAGGGGCGGCTGGTCAATAGAGGGCAAAGAAAAAAAGGAAAAAAGATGATAGCAATAAATTTGGCTAATTATAATTATAATCGTCATTATTATTTTTTAATGATTTAAATTATACAAATTCTCAAGACAGTTTGTCCTGCCTGCTGCCTCTGAATATCATCATCCAATTAGCTGCAGTGTCAAGCCCTGTTCAACAGAGTACAGGGCAATTTTAATATGGCTGAAAATTGCCTGACACTTAGACTTTCATTGTAAACAGGTTACCTCAGATATCATCGCAACAATTGCGCCCCTGAGAAATTTGGCAGGAGCCGCCACTGCTCCGATGCTCTCCTAATGTTTCCGTAAGTACCATTATACAACAGGTGTTTTTGGCATGTGGCGACAATCTCTTTAACTATCGTGGTAACATTTGGTCAAACAAAATTCATATTTTACTCTGGATGAACTTAATCGTCCATAACTTTTGGTTAACCTGACAAAATTCTCATCAGCTTCAGCTGCACTGTACTGTGTTTCATGCTAAATGCTAAAATGATGCACATTGGACATACAGTAAAAATCTTATGAAGTGCTTGATTAATAACTGAAAATTGATGAGATTGGAGTGAAACTACATCTTGTTTGTGGAAACACTAGAACAGTATTTGTGTGTATCACTGTGGATAACAGTTGATGATTGTAATTATACATTATTCTTCTGTAGTGTGTCGTTAAACCAAATAAATACAGAACCAGTGAGTGGTCTTGCATACATCCTCTGATGCCCTAACTTGAACACATCATCAGTGTTGCATCCTGGAGTCATTGTTTCAGGTCTTACAACAGGCACCCTCATCCAGGTGACCAGACCGAGATCGATCAAGTCCAAGCTGTTTGAACCAGTACACACAGTATAACATAAACTGACTTCTATACTGTTAAAGTAAAATAAAACATAATATACAGACACTATACTGTTAAGAAACTAAACAAGAGAAGTTGTTTTTATTCATTGATATTTTGGATGAAATGGCCAAATTACACTTTGCTGACATCCACCTTTTGTTTTTCAGTTTCACAGTTACAAAGCCAAAGAGATCGAGGATGGATCCAGTTGAAGAGCTTAATCCACCAGAGCCTCCGCAGATGAGGATGGAGGAAGCCTCCACTGCTGACAACGTAAATGTCTCACAAGACATAGCATTAGAGGAGTGGTTCGAATGGCTCCATGAAAAGTATAAAACACCAGAGCCTCAGCAGATGAGGATGGATGAAGCCTCCACTGCTGTCAACAGATGTGTCTCAGAAGGCATGGAATTCAAGGAGTGGGTCTATTGGATGGCTGCACAGTATGAACGACCAGACTCTCAGCAGATGAACAGCCCTGTCACAGAAGAGGACATAGAGGACTCCACTGCTGCAGTAGCTCATAAGAATCCCAGTGACTTAAATGTCCTGCCAGGTTTTTGTCCACCTCCACACAACCTCCAGGCCTCATGACCAGGTACCAGTGTCCAGCCAAAGCTCATTTTTACCCCCTGCTTTTGTATGTCTCTTCTCACAGAAAAACAGAATGGCAAACTGCAAACAGACATTGCAAACAATTCAAAAACAATGTCCTTGGTTTCTCCTGGATCTCTGCTCTCCTTGGACAAAAGGTCCCCTGTGCACCTTGGAGAAGCGCGAGACAATTTCGGACTCGATGGAGGACTCACCTGAGAGAGAAACACAGAACAAACTAGAAGTAAAGGAGGATGCAAATAATGAGTCGGTTGAACCTCTGACCAAAAGAAGCAGGAGGGATGAAGAGAGAGAGAAAGACAACAATGCAATTAAAAATTTGAGTATGTGGTTGAGGAAGGTGGATACAACACATTCCCCAAAACTAATTCCAGACCAGAAGGCAAGTGTGAAAGACCAAATGGCAGAAAGCGTGATCTTAAGGCCGAGACTGGTGAAAAGTATTTATTGTCCTGCTGTGAGAGAAAGAAAGAGGCCTTGTAACTCAATGGAGGACTCACCTGAGAGGTGAAAAAAATACATTTATAGCAAGTTCAGAGACCGTGGTCAGTCGCCCTATCCTATCCTGCCTCCCACCATCACTCGACCCACTTCAGTTTGTGTACAGGGCGAACAGATCAACAGATGACGCCACCATCTCCCACCTGGATCAGCAGAGCCGCTATGCCAGGGTGCTCTTTGTGGACTTTAGCTCTGCCTTTAACACCATACTCCAAGACAGACTCACCATTAAACTGTTGGACATTGGACTTCAGCTCAACACCTGCTGTTAGGTCAGAGACTTCCTCTCTGATCATGTGCAGAGAGTCAGAGTAGGCCCCCATCTCTCCACAGCCCTCAGCCTCAACACCGGCACTCCACAGGGTTGTGTGCTGAGTCCGCTGCTCTACACTCTGTACACATATGACTGTGTCAGCACCCACCCAGGCAACGCCACCATCAAGTTTGCGGATGACACCACCTTGGTGGGGCTTATCTGCGGAGGCGATGAGACTGCATACAGGGATGAGGTCCAGAGGCTTAGGGGTGGTGCGCGGACAACAACCTGGTCCTCAACACCTCCAAGACAGAGGAGTTGATCGTTGACTTCAGGAGAAGGAAGTCCGACCTGCAGCCCATTTACATCAATGGGGATTGTGTGGAAAGGGTGACCAGCTTCAAGTTCCTGGGGCTGCACATCGATGAAGACACCCCGGCGGTGGTGAAGAGGGCCCAGCAGCGACTCCACTTCCTGAGGATCCTCAAAAGGATCAACCTGAACTGCTGACTATCTTCTATGGCTGCTCCATCGAGAGCGTGCTAACTTACTGCATCTCTGTTTGATTCTCCAGCTGCACCACTGCACACAGGAAGGCACTGCAATCAAAACCGCACAAAAAATCATCAGCCTCCCCCTCCCCGAAGGACCTCTATAACACCCGCTGTCTCAGGAGGGCACACAGCATTCTCAGGGTTCTGAGATCACGGGCAAACGGACTGAGAGACAGTTTTTACAACAAGGCGATTGCAATGATAAATGCAAATGTAAATATCTGACTCACTTCATGTGTCATTCCAGCTGCAATAACACAATGGGACTTTCAATCCTTGACCTTTCTGTGCAATAAACACTTTCAGGGCATTTTCAGTGCAATAAAACACTTTGTATATTACCCAGATTATCCAGATATATCGGTACGTTATCGGTATATAGTATTTATTCTGTACAGTTTGCACTTTTCTAAATATGCATATTATCTGCATGTATCGGTACAATTATTCTTTTTCGTATAGTACATCCACTTCGTTGGAATCCCCTTATTTGTATCTCAATTTGTGTAGTGGTTTGTGTTTTGTGTCTTGTTAATTGTATGTTTGGCATCGTGGAGGAGGACTGTGCCACAATTTTCGTTGTGCTAGAGTACGAAGTACGACTGTGCAATGACAATAAAGTCTTTTGAATTTGATACGCACTGTAATGCATGCAACCAATTTGTGAGTCAGTCTCTGTTGTCTCTCGTGATGAAAAGATGCAGGTTGTATGCTCGTTTATGCTCCAGAGGTTTTTTTTTTTTAGCAATGAGTTTGGGCAATTTCCTGAGTTCATTTTATTTGTCTTCCTTTTTCCGGCTGCCTGCCAGCAAGTGTCCACCCTGCATGTGTCAGGTTTGCTACCAGCAACTGTAACTCAGTCAAATGAAAGTGAACTAGAAATGCTTACGCTTATGCAGACTCCTTGTTTAACTGATACCCGGGTCGCCTCCCAGCTGGACCAACTGTTTACTTTACTACTTACAGTTCCTTTCTATAGTTTCTGAAATTATCACTGAAGAGTATCTAAATACTTATTAATACAATATGTCAGTGAGTCAAAGACCATGTAATTCAGTACGTGTATATTTGCATTAGCTTTAGGCTAAAATGTTGATCTTATGGTGTGACCTCATCAAATTTAATCTAAATTGAATTGAAGTTATACATATGGGTAATAGTTGTAACAGAAGTGTGTTGTGACATCGAACATTGGATTATTTACAAATTATGCAATGTGGAATCATTCATTCTCTGCTGTTAAGGGATGATATCATTTTATTCTGTCCAATCCAAGATGGTCTTGATTCTGTGTGTGTTCCATACTCCCTGTGATCAGTTGTAAATGATCCATAAAATTCACGTGTTTTATAAATCCCTTTAAATTGAGCTGAAATGAAATGAATGGATTTCAAGTAAGTTTCATGTCTTTTCTCTAGTTTTAAGATCAGATAGTGCTTGATGTTTCACAGCTCCCAATCCACTGATGTAATATCACAAATGGGCCGTGTATAATGTTTTGGAATCAATAGATGTCGAGTGCATGTTTTTCAGGGAATACACATAGATCTCCAAGCCTGTTGAAAAGGTTCCAGTTGCAGGTAATCAATACAAAACCATGTTTGCGCTACCTCATGTCTGAGCTCTTACAACAGTGCAGAGGCATGCTTTGTCTCCCGGAGAGGAAATGTGCATGATCCGCTGACTAAGCTCCATCTGTATAAAAGTAACATGAAAGGAAACCAATGAAGTGGAAGCTCGGGGAAACTTTATGTAAACTAGCGCCTTGCTTTGTTGGATCTGAATTGAGCCTTTGATAAACAACAGGCTACGGAGACTAACGCAGTCCGTGGTTTAAAGGTACAGTGTGTAGAATTTAGTGATATCTAGTGGTGAAATATAATGTGGCAGCTGAACACCCCTCACCTCACCCTCTTCTTCAGTTGTCATAAAAACTCAAAAGGTGTTTAGTTTGTCCAGTCTGGACTGATGTAAAAAACATGGCGGCCTCCGTAGAGAGGGTCCCCTCGATGTAAATATAAAGTATTTAAATACAAAGGGCCTTTTCTAGTGTAGAGAAAACAACAATTACTACAATTTTGATAAAACACACTAGTGAAAACATAGGGTTATTTTATATTCACTCTGTGCCAACAGATTATTTTCTCCTAAATTGTACACGCTGTACCTTTAGTGCCCTGTCTGTTCAAAGTGAGACTTGCAACTGTAGGACTTTTCAAATCATTTGGATCAAAATAACTGAGTGTGTTAACACAAGCTAATGTTTGCATTGACCTGTGTGCTCCTCTTTGTTGTCAAATTTGCATTTTCCTTTCCAAACGTCTATTTTCATTATTGTGCATCATCTGGGTTGAATTTTCACGCCACTCTTTAGAAACTAATTGTAAAAAAAGGGTTTCACTCACTATGTTTTAGGATGCATTTAGTATACACGAAAAATATATATTATATCAGTGAAATGAGTGTGCTCTTGCTGAGGGCCTGGCCTACTGCAATATATATAAGAAAATATCAGAGAAATGAAAAGTGGTCTGGTGGTCTCTGGACAATACCTCTAAGCTCCACAGGATGTTCTATGAACAGTGATGCTTTTTGCCAAGAGAGCAGATTGTGCTTCGTGTTACCATGGTAATGTTCCCTGGTAAGATGTGACGTCTATAAATAATCCGAAAAAAACAGATTTTGAAAAGGTTTCTACTTATATTATCAAGCTGTCTTCATTCAAATTACATTTTTTTGTCTTTCAGCAGGTGCTCAATTCAGCTTTTTCCCCTTTTTTGCTGGAACTCAGCTGTTGATACAGCCGACCATTCTATTTTAATGGCATTTTTACATTTAGAATGGGTTTCTTTCAGGGATCCTGCCCTAAACTGGTTAAAATGCTACTAAGTGCACCTCATATGTTTAATGCATCCTCCCCAACTTGGTGTTACCCAAGGATGCATCCTTGATGTCGTCCTGTTCTGTAAATATTGCCTCTGTCACACACACACACACACGATATTTTATACCATATCATGCAAATTTAATTCAAGTGTTTGTCCCATTAAAAAGGTAAACTTTAATAATACAATATTTTGGTCCTCTGAAAATCGACTGTCTACAAAATTAAAAAATAAAAACCTGGGCGTGCTACTATTTGACAGTGATTTTACTGATTTCTAGTAAAACCTTTTATGGATTAGTTTACAGTTACTTTGGTGAGTTATCACTTTCCATCCACTTCAGTTCAGGCCAATCCAGTCCAGAGCTTTAAATCACTCTCTACTGTTTTAATAGTTTCAAACAGCTTTTTTTAATTAATTTAATTATAGCTTTATTTGATTATTTTATATTAAGGATGAAAATGTACTGACTCATTTGTAGTTCTCCACTCGGGTAAGCAACCCAACACTATATTAAACCCCACCTTCACCATCTGCAACACTGAAGCAATGGGCATTGTTAATTGTTAATTCAATCATAATAATCTAGTGATAGAGCCTGTTCTATAAAATTAGTTTTCTCCTCAACAGCTGCAGGAAAAAGAGAACAGTGAAGCCAAACCAGTCATTTTATGAACCATAAAATCCAAAACAATTTGCTTAAGGGCTGAGTTGATGGTAATTGTCTGTGGGTTGGTCACTGGGAGTGACACTGTTCACATTATACATTATTTTACGCTTAATCAAATGAAATGAATGCACATGATATCCTTAGTGAAAAATACTGAATTCATACAATATAGGTAACAATTAATGAGCGTAAAGGGCGACAGAAGAAGACAGAATTTAAGGCGAGTGTGTTGATCTCAGATAAAACATGCAAGTTCCAGGTGCTGCCGAGAGCTGTCAGATTTGCACAACAGGAATGACTCTGTACAGACTCTGTACACAGCAAGAAGAGACAAGGCTATAACGTGCGAAAGACCAAACAGTCACTATTGTTAACAAGAAAACAGATTTTCAGCTCCATCTTTCCCTCATTCTTTCCAATACAAATACTGTAACACGATCCAAACTCAGAAAACGCAAATGTATCTTTGAATGTGTTACTGCGTTGGCAAATATCACCGTAGCAGGCACTCAGACTCTGAATAATAGGTCCACATAAGAAACGTATTAACTTCAGCTGGATGCGGTTTCTTCATAATTCCACTTCAACCACCTTCTCTTTGTTCCGCTTCCCTCACCGGCCTCCATCTTCCTTATGCAGCACTTTGTTTGTTGTCTCTCTTCTTTACATTCTATCTGAAAATGGCATTACAGGAAGGACATGGAAAACTAATGAGACTATCAATTGCTGTTTTTTTTCCCCCTTTCCTGCCGCAATGCAGAGAAATGGTGTGATTATGGGGGGTAGGGGAGGAGGGTGGATCAAGGAGTTGGGGAGGCAGGAGGATGGGGAGGTGGGGGTAGCGTGCCCAGCATGGACCCGGACGGTGCCGGTAATGATGCTGTAATTATATTTGGCATGAGAAGGTGGCTGAGAGGCTACCGTTAATGTAGCATTAGGGTAACCTCATCAGGCTTTCACATGGCCTGACAGTTTCATTAAAGCGCAGCCGTCTCCCTCTGCCAGCAAGTCCAAAGTATTTATAAAATAAATCTTTAAGCCTCTACCATACACCCCGCCCCATCCCGATATTTTTTTTCCCTGACTGCTTCCTCTTATTCAGATTGTCCATATGCATCTGTGTCTGAACATCAGTTCTGGCTAATCGATGAGGAAGGCAAAACAGCTTTATTTCTGTCTCCGCCTATCTCCCTCATTAGAGTTTAGATCTCTTTTAATTTCAGCCCCTTATCTATCAGTGTAACGGCTGCACTGCCATTGATTGCCTCTTTATGTATTGCCCACTGTGGGCTATAGCAGAAATGTGATGGGCAGACTTCGGCCTTTGGGAATTCTGTGCAGTGTCTTTGTTCATTGGAAACTGGTATCACTGATGTATCAAAAATGGTTCTCCATGCCGCTGAGGACATGAGAGGGAGCCAAGGTTTTCAGGGGATGTGAGCCAGGTTATCAAGTATTTAACACATACTATCCTTCAGTGGAGCTGAGGAAGAAGAACATCTTAGAGCGATACAGGAAGAGGAGGAGGCAATCAGCTCCAGCTCAGCCTTTCTCTCCCCCTCTGTGGACATACATCTGACTCACTTTGAGTATTTGCATTGATCAAGTACCTCCCCCTCCCCCTAACTTAAGCTTCTTTGGAGGTATGGAAGAAGTGAGAATGCAGTAGCACGGCCTAGCACTGCAAAAATTAGGTCTGTGGCCAACCAGAAAGGTGTGAGATCTTCCGAAAAAAGTAGTAACCCCACAGATGCGAAGAGTTCGCTTTTTTTCATAAAATGACTTAAAGGTCCAGTGTGTAAGATTTAGGTGAAAGGGATCTATTGGCAGAAATTTAACATAGAATAATTCTCATGATGTTTTCACAAGTTTGTTTCATCTTAATTGAATTGTAATTATCTTTACCTCAGAAAAGGTCCTTTATATTTAAATACTTTATATTTACATCGAGGGGACCCTCTCTACGGAGGCCTCCATGTTTTTGACATTAGACAATTAAAGTCTACCACGGATTCTTCTTCATGTTTGGAAGGAGAGGGTGAGGTGAGTGGTGTTCAGCTGCAACATGCAATTTCAACCCTAGATATCACTAAATTCTACACTTCTTAAATTCTTAAGTCCTGCAAATGATGGGAGCGAAGGGCAATTTGTAAAAACAAGAGCACCACAGCAAATGTGTAGGTGTCAGCATGTTCCTACAGAAGTACAGAAAACTTAGTCAAACACTAAGATTACACCGTGAAATACTCCTTTGAGATGGGGTTTTATAACTTAAGAAGTCATATCACCTTCTCTGTTTCACTGCTTACATAAGCAGACACTGTGTTGCAGATTGACAATCTACAATATGGAGCTAGCACCAACTTTCATCTAAAGCTCTTGGAGCCCGTTACATCCTGAGTTTTCAAAGGCATTGTATGATGCTCCTCAGACTATTTCTGCGAACAACTGTTCCTGACTAAACAACCTTGCCCCCTACTGCCCACTACCAACCCTTGACCACAATTAGAAAACTAGAATGGCACCAGGTAGAGTGCATACCTCTGACTTAACAGTCCCCTTAATTCCTCTGAGTATACCTGATTTTTTCCATCAATATCTCTGCAATATTTTACAGAAATTCACAAAAATGTTGAAAATTGTTCTATATGAAATGTTAAAGAAAGTGAAAAAAATAATTTATGGGCCCTCCCTATTATTTGCACCGGCTGCAAAAGTGAATGGGTTCTTTTGTGACCCATACTTTACCTTCCAAAAGGTTTCATGAAATCAGTTCTGTAGTTTTGCATAATCCTGCTAGAATTCAAAGAGAGAAACAGAGATAATTTGTTTTTGTCAGTCTCTGTATTATTCTTTGGGGAATATGCACAATCCAGTTTTGGAACTCAATTTTCATAATTTTGTGGCTTTAAAATAAAGGTATAACATTTCCATTGAATTGCGTGGGTTTACAAATGTGCCCCAAAATTTTAGCAAATGTTTGCTTGAAATTCTTCCCAAATAAGTGCAATTAAAAATATGCCAAGTTAGCCGTGGATGAACAGACGACTATCACTGTGATACTGAAGGAATCTTATAGCAAGTTCTGGCTAGTTCTAATAAGCATCTTATTCCTTTGATTTCTACTAGATTTACCAACATTTATTTTCAAATGATAGCAGCAATAATGATTTCCCTTGAAAGTTGCGTGTTACTTTGAATCTAAAAATAAATGTATTACTGTGTTCAGATGTGATTGAGTTATAACTACGGGAGATGAGTGGGATTTTATGTACAGAATGTGGCAATGTGACAATTGATTTGACAATCTCAGCTCCTCAGCTGTTTTCTATGTGAGTCCCTGTATCAGTTTAACTATTGGGTTCAGACTCCAGAGCTTAAACTAGACATGGAGTTTAAATGTGAGTATTGAAGAAGTGTGTCTTTTTGATGACAAAATGATGCCCAGAATCCTTTTTCTAGCATTTTTTAAGAGCCTCCAGTGACATTAAATGGTTTTCATGAGTGAAGAGTTGCTCTGGATTACTGATTGTCAGCAAAGTGTTGAAAACTGTCATGTGAAAACAGGTGGACATGACATAAATGCAAGGAGAAAACTCTGGCCTCAGGTGCCAGATGTTATGTCCCCTGTCATCTTTCTCCTGTTGTCCACTGACTCCTAGCTGAGGATGTTGAGGATATTTGTTGTTTTACTTTATGTGTTGTTGAAAGCTCTGGAACAAGCAGGTGGACCTTGAGGTCAGGTAAGTTTAGTAAAAAGAAAACATAAAGCTAATTTCCTGTCTACATTTTTGTCTTAAGCACAATTCTCTCTCACACAAAACCACATCATCTTTCAGTCAAAGTGCAGTGACATTTGCTGAATGCAGTCCATCAGTTCCACAGTGCCTTCAGTGGAAGTTTTCTTTTTTCTTTCAAATAAAATCTAAATTAATTAGCCACATGGCTTCAGCATGAAAACATACTGGACACAGTAAGCTGTTACTCAATTATAAACAGACAGTCATTTCTCAGTCGCGTCCAGAGAGATATTTGTATGATGGATTTCTGCTTCATAACCCAAATGCTTATGCAGACTCCTTGTTCAACTGATACCCGGGTCGCCTCCGAGCTGGACCGACCGTTTACTGTGCGTCATTGCCTACTCTCTCACCCCCAGTTCCTGTCTCTCAGTGTACTTTGAAAAAAGAAAAAAAAAAGGCATCAATCTTAAAACCCGCATTGAATTGACCTTGTGCAACCTGCACCTTTTTTGTTTGTTCCATTCCCAAGCAGAACTTAACCCCTAGGTTTTGGTGTCATCCCATTGGAATAAAAGGCTGCCTATGTATGTACAGTATGTGATGTTTAATTCATAAGTCACAGTGTTACATAAGCACATAATGACAACATAGATACATACAGAACCATAACCAGAATGTGGGTGAGGAGAGGTTTACGACCTATACTGCAGCCAGCCACCAGGGATCCGGGGAGCAATGTTTTGGGCTTCCTTAGTGTAAATAATACATACTTAGCATTAGTTAATATAATCTAACCTAGATTGTGAAACTAATCAGATTTAAACTAGAATGTAGGTGCAAGATGATAACATAATAATGTGACGCCCTCCCACTAAAACTGGAAGGGTGTCCAGTTTGTGGAGTTGGTGCACTTTGTTGTTTCTGAGATCCATAATGTAAGTTCTCCAGTAAAGGAAACAGAAGAGGTGCGTGAAATCAATTTGTGTTTCTACATTTTGCGTGCTGATGTGAAGGGAATATTTATACTGGCTCTAAAACCGTCCATGATCTTGTTGGCCAAACCTTTGCTCTGACAATAAACCAAATATTTAAAGGTCCAGTGTGTAATATTTAGGTGAAAGGGATCTATTGGCAGAAATTTAATGTAGAATAATCCTCATGATGTTTTCACTAGTTTGTTTCATCTAAACTGTATGAAGTGTAGTTTTATTTACCCCAGAAAAGGCCCTTTATATTTAAATACTTTATATTGTCATCGAGGGGACCCTCTCTACGGAGGCCATCATCTTTTTTAAAGGCTGCCACAGGTTCTCTTTCATGTTTGGAAGGAGAGGGTGAGGTGAGGTGTGTTCAGCTGCAACATGCAATTTCAACACTAGATATCACTAAATTCTACACACTGTACCTTTAAGTAAATGTTTCCCAGCACTGTTTTGATCTGATATCACAAACCGTTGCCTGAAGTATGTCTGCCTACAAACTACAACATGACCTGGAATCTCTCTTTTCTTTGAGACCAATACAAATTTCTCTATCACCGACAAAGTTGCAGTCGCCTTCACGAAAGCCAATCCACCTGAGACTGAAGAGCTGCTCCAGCTTCCCTCTTCATCCTCAACCGGCTGCCTTTGATATTGGCAACCAGCAGATGCTCCTCATCGTCCATGCTGACCTGGGTATCTCTCAGGGATTACCACTCACCTGTCATACCGCACTTATCAGATATAATCGAGGGGAGTTCTCCTCGGCGCGCCGTCTCCACTGGGTTCCCCCAGGGCCCGGTCTGGATCCACCTCCCCCTCCTCTCTCCAATCCCTACCGCTTGGCCCTGCACTGAACTCCCTGAGCTCCTGTACGAGACCATTTTTAATCAGTGTTGACGAGAGCATGGTCAGTGTTGATGAGAGCATGGCTGCCTCTGCCAAGACAACTGCGGATCTTGGTGATAACAGAAAACATATTGAGATTTGATCCAGCAGATTTTCTTTGTACTCTTCCACGTAATCAGCCACAACACCTCAGTAGTGACTCAGAGCTGCTGCTTCTTCATAAGTATTCTACACACATGTTTTTCTTTAATTTTGTGCTTTTTAACACTTGTTTTTTAAAAAATACAAAAAAAAATGTATGATGACCTTTCTTTTTTACAGGCTGTTAAAGTATGGAGCAGCTTAGTCATCAGTGGGGTGTGAAAACAAATGTTTGATATTTTCTGTAGTGCTTATTTGTAGGTGCACAACAGCACAACACTTAACAATGCTGACATACCAAGGTAACTGTGGGAAAAAAAAAAAGCTCCTTCATCTCTGTTTATTTCAGACAAACCAACATGACAACCAGAGCTGCATTATCCTTATTTTACCTTAGGTGCCAGGATTAATTATGTTCACTGTCATATGGTCTGTTGCTAGCTCTACCTATTACAGTGTTACAATAACTAGATACACATTTAAAACCAGTTTAATCAGGTGTACTTGATCATTTTGAACCCCCTCAAGAATCCCTTAAGAATGATAGATGATTTAAATGTATTTGGTTGATTAGCCAATTTTTTCAGCATAGTTAAAATGAGTTTCATTGGTGTTGTGGATAGTAAAGTAATTTTCTTAGACTTATTACATTTTCAGGTATTTATCCTTTCTAAATGTAAGTCATAAATAGTCAAAAATGATATCATGCATATTTAAAAAATGCTCTCTGCATTCTATAGAACTATAGAAGTGACCTAAATATAATATATACTGAAAAATCATACGGAAGACATGAAATCACTATGAATTGAAAATAAAAAAAAAAAAATATATATATATCATATTGTGTAGCAATACATTAACTTTAACAATTAATAAGGTTAAATACATCTACATTTTATTTAAATGAACAATGACAGGATGACATTAAAATTACAATAAGAATTACATGTACCGCCCTATGGCTTAATGCCTACGCAAACCAGTGTAGTGTCAGTCCATCTGGGTATTGCTGACACATTGCAAATACATTAACATGAGGGCACCTTGCTCTTTCCCTTTCACAACTGAAATCTAAAATGTTAATCTTTGATCCTGAATGACAACTGGTCAACATTTGAAGAAATCCCCTGAAGGCAGAGCGACACATCAAGAGGCAATACATATGTATGTGTGGCCACTGTGACCTTGACCTTTGACCACCTCTAAATCACTAAATCTGTGAAAAAAAAACAATATCTCAGGGTAAAAAAATGGTGTCATACACGTAGAAGACACAGACAAAGATGTCAAGAGAGTTTGAAAAGAAAATAACTTGATCGGATCTGAAAGCATTCTCACGAGGTGTTCTTAAGATAACAACTTTGAGGAGTAAAAAAAGGGTTCATGAGGTCGCTGTGCCCTTACCATTTGATCACCAAAATGTAACAATTTAGTCATACTTTAGTCCAACTGAATATTTGAACCACACTGCAAGACATTTCCTGAAGTCATTCTTTAGATATCATGATCACAAGAATGGTTATATGGAAAGACAACCCAAAGACATAGAGTCTTAAGCCACTAACTGTCATCAGCACAGATAAGGCTTATAAAGTAACCATGGCCATTTAGCATGCATGAAGCCTATAGAGTACCACTCCAATGCTTTTCATGCATGGTTGAATGAAAGAACTGCTGTTGCCTCCATGAAATCTTTTCTCAGCTCACCTCTTATATCAACCTGCTTCCTACTTGTGTTTAAGATAAAAATGAGTGATTATTAGTAGTATGTGTTGTACATGAAGTTTATTGGGATTTACCTGCGCCATGTATTTACACTTGAATCCACACAAAATGGAAGAAAAAGGTAAAACGTCAGATCTCCTCAAAGGGACCAAAGACCCTATTTTTAATAGAGGGCAGCCATTTGTTGCACAGTGACATCTTTCATCAGAGCAGTCCGAACTGAAGTCAGACAGAACTGTGCTGTTCGGTGTCAAGACTGTGAACAATTGCAATGACTATATTCATACACAAGGAACGTCAACCCAGTAAACCAGTATTATTAACAAATTACTTTTGATAACCACTTGCAGAATGAACATGATGACTCGATTATATATTATATAATTCTGGCAATTTGAGTTATACCAGCGAACACTATCTTTTTATCATAATTAAATATATGAGTCAATGAAATAAATTGGGGCTCCAGCTTGATGATCTTTACAATATCATAACTGAAAACAGTCACAATATAAGCCTGGAAAATATGGTTCAAATATTTTGTATTTTGTATGACAGCTCATTTGTACGGTGCAAGGCCAAACAGCCATGTCAAAAGAGACAACCAAGCCAATTATGAAATTATTGAAGGAGAAGATGATAAACGGGTGAGAGGGGTGTCTCAGGGACAAGATAACTAACAAGTGCTCCAACTGGGCTTTTCACTTGGGGTGGGGGGGGTATTACTAAGGGTATTTATTTTTATATACTAAGGGTATTTTCCCACCTACACTTTTTGGTCTGGCCCAGTTTCCCCCCCTGGGTGAGACTTGTTTGGGCAGGAGCGAACACAGTAATCGCACTTGAGTTTGGACCAAAATAACTGCTCTGAGACCCAAACAAACTCTGGAGTGGTTCGTTTATAGCTGGGTGTACTCTGCAACGTTGAGTTAAACTGCTCCTGTAGCGAGGTGTGCGCTTTGCTTTTAGGGATGAGGCAGAGCTGGCAGCTAGAGAGCGGACCATGGTCTCCTGGTCACCTGATGCATAAGTGAGTGAACATTCCCAAATGATGCATTTTGGTTCAGTTGAAGGGAGAATTAGGATATTTGCTTACTGTCTGATTGATCTCCAAATATAGTGATTTAGATGGAGTTGGGGTGTGTACCAATGCTGTAATATTTCCAGATCTTAGCAATGATCTACACAATAAAATCAGGGTCCAGGTAGTTATACATTATTTGTATTAATGTCATGTGTTACCGTGTGTTCATATTAATAGCTGTATTATGAGTTGGGCAGCAGAGCACCACCACATCCTCAGTGCCTTAATGATCAATAAGCGTATTGGGATTGTGTTGGGTTATGCACAGATGAATACAAGAATGGGGGATGAAGAATGCAACACGGGTTTTCTTACATCAGAGGCAATACACAGACAGATGTCTGATTCAATTGCTGTTGTTAATACAGCGTGTTGTCCCACTGTGACTGGCTGATGCATAAATTAAATGTGAAGGCTTTGCATTGAAATGTGCAGGTGCTAATCAGTAAAAAAATACATCCAGTGACTATTATGGATTTGATCAAACAGAATATGGCAGAGGGTAAAGAAGATTTATGAAACCACCTAAAAGAAATGTTAGCATAACATCAGTCTGCAGCTTCAGCTTAAGGTACTGGTACACATCTCTGCCCTGTCAGAATATTGCTTGTATCACTTGTGTGCTTAAGTACTGTATGTAATTTAAACAAACCAAGAGTGCATGTGCTGCTCAGGGTCTCACTTCAGGGATTTATTCCCAAGACACCGCATGCTTGTTTGTTGAATCTCATCTAACACCTCACAACCCTCTTTCAATTTCTGCACTGTGTGCACTGTACTCTATTGCACAAGCAAGCAGCTCACTTCAAGGAACAGCCGCATCCCTCCTCCAGCCCCCCTCCTTATCTGTACATAGCCGTAGGTGTAAAATAAGCTGGTTTTGAGAGATAATTTGATTGTGTTTGCATTAAAATCCATGAAGAAAAAACTATGAGTTGTCATTTTTTTCCAGGTGTGCCTTGTTTTCTGTTCTGTATTATAATTAAATCAAATATCAAAAGATTTCAGCCTTGGTGCATTCGGCAAAGCATGGCAACACACAAAGCGCAAACACATTTAATGCAGCTCCCTTTTTCTGAAATGCATCTGTGCTCAGTGTATTCAGCTAAAGTCAGCTTTATCAAACCTTCTTTCATCATGTCATGAGCATGTGAATTCATGACGCACACAAAGGGAGAAGGTTTCCACTAAGCAGCAGGGCACAGAATAGCTGAACTCACTGAGCTCCGGAGACACTCTGCGAACGCAAATGTCTGAGTATGAAGTCCGCAGGAAGTCTGGAGAATCCAGTGTGAGCACACGGCAGGTGTCACGTTTGAAAACGACTTTAGTTGAGGACTTGTCAAGCCGCCCTCCACTGTTATCTACAGTTGTTCCTCACTGTCTGCATAAAAGCAGCAGTGCTCAGAATGAGCGAGACATTTAATAAAGGAAGGCGAAAATAGTTATGGAAGTTGACAATCGCAACACATCTCTCTTGTACACACAGATTCTCATCATTCGATTTATTTCCGAAGGGGAGTATGCCTCTTGCATCTTAATACAAAGTAAAACCATATCTCATTATAACAGTGTATTTCCTCTGCATGGCATTATGTTGCTTGGTAACAAGCCACACAATAGCTAACATGAGCGATAAGGGCTCCCTCAAATGAAAGCTCGTTGTCAAGGCCTGCTGGCCTCCATTGCTACTTCAGTAACAGCAAGCTGGATCTTCATAACAGCTGTTAACTTGCTAATTGAACACTATCGACATGGTCACTAATACGTCTCGCTCAGTAAACAGCACAGTCCACCTTGCAGTATAGAATAAACCTTTCCAAGCAAAGCCATTTGAAACTATACACTGTATGTATTACTATGTGCCATTGTATCACTGTCCTTTTCTTGACAGCTGCTAATCACATTGACTCTAAACCTGACAGGTTGATCGTTAAGCAAATAGATAAACTGCAATTTCTGTGATGTCACTGACGATGTCACAACTGTCACAGGCTTAAAATTACTGGGGAAAAAGGACTTGGAGTGAAGGTGAGTGAATATGTGAGTTCTGGTGTGTTCACAGTTGCAGTCCATATTTGATTCAATATTTCCCACAGTTAACTCAGGTTCCCTTGACCTGCATCTTAGATAATCCATTCTACTGGGGTAGTTCCATGGCGGTAAAAACAAAGTTCTAGAGGTTAAACCGGGTTAGCGCAGCTGGCTGCCCCCCCCTGCTACTCGAAGTGCTTTTGTGACTGCTAGCAGTTTCCTGTTAATCTGGTTTTATCTCCTACTTCCTCCAAGAGGTCTTTGATTGTCTTTGTATGTAAACACCAGACATCATTTGGTGTCTGCTTAGTGTAGCAACTCACATCTAAACTGGAACATCACAGCTGTAGGAAAGAAATTAGTCCTGAAGGGGGATGATTATTTGTAGGTTGCCTGGAATGCATCACAACTCAAACACAACTGTCTCCTGTGTTCTGCTCAGAGGTTTCCTCAGGCTACATCCATACTCAGAAAACTAAAACAATCCGTGTCCAGACAAGCCATACCACCTGTAAATGCCTATCACAGGACCACTGGGTACGCTCATACAGGAGTAAACAGGAAGCAGATTGTCTACTCTGCCACTGGTTGCTTGGTTGCAGAAAATACTATGGCTGAGAAACAAAACATGGTAAAAGGTGAATATGGTGAAAAATAAGAGCAGGGATTTATTTTCTTAGACTGACAACAAAGTGGCACTTCTGATTGTAGTGATTGATAGCATCACATTGGATTTACCACAGGTAGTTGAGTAATGGTTGATAAGACCGAATCAGGAAGTGAATGTGAGTGACTGTATCATAATTTCCGAATGTCTTAGTTCATGTGCGTCAAGAGTAAAATTGCAACCCTGGAGTTTTTCAAACTAAAACTGGCCTAGCAGCATTTAAAAATATCTCAATTTAAGGTGCTTGAAAACTCTGGAGTTTGTGCGCCAAGCGTAAATGCAGCAATCATGATGCATTTTAAATCTAAAATGAAATAGTGGATCTGGCTTAAGGCAGTTGGAATTGATCTCTGTCACTTAAAATCTGATATTGATCTTATTTTGGATGTAATGTTTTGCTGGTCAGAATATTCTGTGCATGATCAACAGTGTTTTTTAATCATTCATTTTGTGCTTTGATTTCACAGTCTAAGCTGCCACAGTATCTTGTTTTCTGGCTGCTTACTGCAGGTAGCATATCCAGGTTTATGATAAAACGTTACCAGAATGATCATATCCATGATACTACTGCACAGTTACCACACTCAGTGGGTTTTAATAAAAATAGAGATTTTAGGAAATATATATTTAATTAGAACACTAATCGTTTGTTTTGAAAAAGTGTTTGTTTTTACCAAATGTGTGCCAAGATGTCCTAGATTTGAGGAGATTAATTGTTATTGCAAAATTATCATGTAAAAATGAGTTTGGCGAATTGAAAAAGTCAGGAGGAGGACAAAGTTGTGCTAAAGTTAAATACAACATGTAACACAGTTTTGGTGGAGCAGATGCTTATCACCCACAGGTTAACTTGAGGCAGTAATATCTGGGAGCATAGCCCCTATATTTTACTCTGGCACACCACTGAAAAACATATTTATCTCAAACTACCCAAAAGTCTGCTGTAAGGAAATACATGTATTGGTTCCCAAACAACTGCACCATATATAATTTGTATACTGGAATAGATAAAATACAATACTAGAGTACTGCTTAAGGAGAACTAGAAATGGATGACTAACAACTAGCACGTATAAAATAGCGAAGCGGAGCGAGTCAACCAGGTTCTCTGGGGTCAAACATCATTATGTATGTGTATATATATATATAAATTATATAGAAAGTACAGAAAGCACAACAGGCCCCCTTTATAAGTATTCCTTGTGTCTTCCTTTCCTTTTTAAAAACCTTTATATGTTACTATGTTTTTATTGCTTGAGCTTTACTTGTGGATGAAATTGTCCTTGAAAGCATTCCTGACTTAATCTCCAACATCAGCCATTATTTAGTCCACAACTCACAAAGAAGAGTAACCTGGCGCCCCTAATTGAACTGCTCGACAGTTTACTTATTTCCCCAAATTAAATTCCTGTGTCAGTTTGGCCACTGCTAGAAAATCTCCACAGAGGAGGACAAATTGAGTCTGAAAAGTGGAATCTGTAGTTCCTAAATACCAGCGGGTGAGGCAGCTCCGCATCCAAATAACAACCACCGTCTACCCACATTCAATCATTTCTGTCCCTCATCCCATTGGTATCCTTTGGTATAAAGCAATCACACAGCTGCCAAGGGTATGGCAGAGCACTTACATCACCTTTCAGGATTATGGGGTATTGAAGTTCACATTTTTCAAGGGGGGGATCCTTTGCAGCCATTTGAAGCTGCGGAGGTGAAGAATTAAGCGGTGCAGCTTCTTGGTACACAACACAGGCTGCTGAAGCTTCAGGAGTGCAACAGTGATCTAATTCGACTGCAACATTTTCAATGACTGCACTTAAGTGTTTCATGTTGAACTAACGAGAAATGAATAACCGGGGTTCAAAAGGTGAGCGTGATACGGAGCACACTGAAAACAGGACACTATCACCTCCACAATCTCTCCTGCTAGATTATTTGGACAGGCACTGCACTTTCAAAGTCGTGGGTGAAACATGAGTGTTTGCCAATGTGGATTCCAAATAGGCCGTTTCTATTTGGGGAGTAATGGCTGCTGAATTCAGGAGCGCCTGTTTCCCTCTAATCTCCTTGACTTCTAGACAGGCAATCAGGGACACAGAGATGTGTTATCAGAGGGCCACCTTGATGGTGTGCCCTGATACATTGTTACATGCCCAATGCATTTCAGAGAGATCCCCATGCTCAAACAGACCACAATCTCATAACTTCACACATAACCATCAGTCATATAAAAGCAGATTGATCATAAAGCAGTTGATACATAAATCAAAATATCAAATAGAAGTGGGAAGACATTAAGCTCTGTCGGGTGGGTCAAACCTTTTGTCACATAAAAACTATGGATTTCACTCTTAGATTTAAATTTCTAAATCCCTGTTAAAATGTATATATTTGTTTCCATCACTTCAAATACCATCATACCTGCCACTACTCTGTTTGAACAGTTTTTTCACATGTTGGCAAAAATATGACATCTCCATTAATTTAAACCAATATTCAGGGCTGAACATTGCGTATACAAGGAAGAAGAATTATAAATCAACCACGCAAATTCCCACCTTTATTGTACATTACCAGTACATGCAGATGGATGGGCCAATAATCCAATATGTTCCACCAGATACCAGTTAAAGCTTGATGTAATGTGAAACAGTGTTTTGAATTGTAATAGCTAATTTAGATGTTGTTAACTGCCTTTCACCATGCTGATGGTGCGACTTGATGATTGTTGGATGGCTGGTTAATCATTTGGCCCAGACTGAGATCTCATTGGTCCTGGTTTCAACATCCGTCCTGAGAGATCCAATATCTAGTGGACAGGTCTGAGCACAGCAGTTCACACCTAAATACATCATATACATCCTGACTGCATCTCCAGACAGCAGCAGTGACCGGTTCTTAGCTCTATATGCAAATAGACACATGCATCATTTCTGTTCACGAAGACCAAATGATGTTGTTTTTAGCTGGACTGAGTATACAGGGCTCTGCTGTCAGTGTGTTTCTATATGTGTCGCTGTGTGTGTCAGTGTGAGAGGGAGAGGATGAGCGCGAAGCCAGGAGGGGCTGAGTGAATCAATGCTCTTCGTTTTACAATGAAATAAAATTATACCCACTTGGGAAAAAAAAGAAGCAACAGAAAATCAATATGCGGTGGTCAGTGGTAATATTGTGTCAGAGGCCACAAATAAATCAATGTATGTGAAACACCGAGAAGTGGACTGTGGTTTGTGAGACTGTGGTGGATCAGCAGAGCAGGTGGTCCTTCAACATGGCCTAAGACACTGAGAAAAGCTCCGACCCAGAAACCCTTTATGTCCTCCAAGTGATCGGATCACTGACCCATCCAGAATGTGTCTTGGTGTGTTCACACCTGTACTTAAAGCTGTCCACATGTGATTGGATTACTTAAGACATATGTTAGGTAGATAGTCCTGACCGGTGCTGAAAGCTGAAAGTTGAAATTGTTTGAAACCTTAAAGGTTCAGTGTGTAGAATTAAGTGACACCTAGTGGTGGAGTTGTATGCTGCAGCCGCACACCCCTCATCTCAACCTCCCCTTCCATGAAGGAGAACTTGTAGCAGCTTCAGTCATCATAAAAACTCAAAAGGTTTTACTTTGTCCAGTTTGGATGACTAGAAAAAAACATGGCGGCCTCCATAGACAGGTTCACGCTGATATAAATATAAAGTACTTAAACATAAAGGGCACATTCTAGGGTAAAAAAAAAAAAAAAATCATCCAATCTTACACTGGACCTTTAATAGGAGCAGGAGAACTTAGAGTTATCACTTCCCCAGATGAGATAACATTCATATAATGGGGAGTGATGAGAAAGTGTCTTTAACCTCCCTGTTGGAGCCTTCAGGTGCATGCTGGGGTGGTGCAGGGGCTGAGCTGACAGACAGCGATACTGACGCAGGGCAGTGAGGCATTGGAGAATCTTTGCAGCTTAAATAGGCTGTCAGATTGAGAGGGTGTGCATGATAGAGGGTTGTGGAGAGTGAGGAGTGTGACATGAGTAGAGCAGCGCAGCTCAGGTTTTTGAAGTGAACTAGCTCCCAAGCTTCCCTCTATAAGTGGCAGTAACACTAAGGTAACACTCGGAAGGATTAGGGTTAGGGTTATGCTGCACTCTATAGTAAAGCTATATTTTGAAGCTATATAATGCAGGACACAGCTTTTTTAAGGAGTAGCACAAGCACTTGAGTGAGTTTACACCTCCACTTGATGTCACTCAATGCCACTTCCAATTATTGAATTTGAGTAAAGGAGCAGAAGATGCTGCAATGCTCCTTCCATAATAGAACCATCAGCCTATTAATTCTAAGTAATTGATGAACCAAAGCAGTTTTTTGCAAAGCTTTTATCATGAAGTAATAAACTACCAGATCTAACTGTGTGAGAGAATGCAGAGCCAGGAAGTTACTGAGAGGCTGATTTAGATATTAAAATCCTGTGTGGCTATTACATAGCATAGTGGGATTTTCTCCTCTGTTGCATCACATCCTGAATTACGACTCCTGTCTAGAGAAGCTTTAAGGACCAATGTTCAGCCCAAGGAGAGCACTGATGTCACCTTAATTTAACTATAGTCCTGAGTGTGAAACTTTTTGCCAGAGGAAATGGTGCCATGTTTCAGTCAAAGTTAAACTCAGTGCTTGCTCATGAATGCACAGAACATTTTTCCTAATCAGACATCCACTTTCCTCACCTCTCTGTTGTTTCTCTTCCTCAGGGAACTTAATAAAGGTGATCAGTCTAAACCAATGGCCCATGTGGATGTGATGTGAGAAATTCTAGGAAAATGCAGTGGTTCTTCTCGGGCACATTTATAAAACAAAGAAGGTTGATACTAGTGTGTCCTATCTCCACTTTGAAAATAAAGCTGTGGAAGTAGTTATAAACACTCACTGGACAAAATATAAAAAATTAAATTCCGATATGATGCAGTCATGTACTACGAACCCCCAAAAGCATCAATACATTATAATCTTCATAAAGGTACAATCCATAGCAGAGCTGTCTAACAGATGCTGACTGAACTACAAAATGTGTGCATCACTTGAAATACATGTTATGCAAAACAGAGATCACACAGCCAGGTGTTATGTTTCGCCACCATTTCATCTTCTCCTGTGGATTCAAGCTACTCCTGTAAAGCTTGTGACCTCTCCCTCCTTGGCAATGGACATGAAATGATAAGGTTTCTTTATGTTTGTTTGTTATGGTGCAGCATACTGGAGCAAAGAGTTGTAAACATACCGTCAGTAAAAGGTCCACCTCATCATCAGTCCAGGAAAATAAATCCCAATTTTACTTTTCCCCCAGTGTTATTTCTCAAATAGACAATCTGCTTCCTGAATTTTCTTTGAGCTGAATCCTTAACCTCTAGCATGCATTATGCAATATGCAGAAGTGAAGGCAATTGGATGAGGGTCAGCACCTCCAGTTGTCAAGGCCTTGATATTCTGCAAGAAATTTGTGATTGAGCACTTCTGTTGCAAAGAGAAAACTAACTGAGGCCAAACTGAAACTGACAGGCAGTCTGTTTTATTTGTGTCCAAACTCAGTATTCCCCCTGATTACAGGCTTGTGCAGTCTACAAAAAAAAATCAAGTAGATCAAGCCAACGTGACCGGACATCTGGACCCAGCGGTCCTCACTCTATATGGGACTCAGTTACTGACCTGCGAAGTTTGATTATCTTATGGTTTTGTTCAAGAGTGAAATGATATGGAGCATTTAGTTTGAATGTTAAATTCCAACTCCTATAGCAATGAGCTTTTTATTTGTGGCCATAAACACAATGTTGTTCAGATAAAGGGTTAAGATTTGAGACATTACAAGGGGATTCTGGTTTCAAATGCTTTGAGGATGCTTACTTCAGGAAGCAAACGTGGGCCGGACCCAGAGGTGTCAAACTGACACTTGATGGGAGATGTTTAAGACCATATATTCTGAGAAAGAAATACATTAGGTTGCTCCAATCCAATCTGTTCACAATGTTTTGTGGATGTCTCCCAAAAAGATAGACGAATAGACTTATGGGTTGAGATTTATATGTAAAAAAAAATCCAATAATCACATTACTTTCCCATATACAGCTTGACAAGGCAACAGTAAGGAATCAACTAAATGTATCTTAGCTGAAAAAGCTTTGATAAGGCTCTTGTTGCTGTACACATGGGAAGGATCTAAATATGCATTAGCTTGTTCACAAAAACATCTTGTGCCTGGGGGATTACACAACTATTATGAATCATTCTTAAAACACTAAAAACATCAAATATAAATTTAGGGACTGCAGAAAGTCTAGCAAAATGAAGAAGTGGAATACAGCAGCATACAAAAGTAAGATTGCATTGAATGAGATGAAAGGTGCATCACACACCAGCAAGCAAACTGTAAAAATCATTTGCTTCATTTTTTATAAAATGCAACAAACAAAAACAGAAATATAGAATATATGTAGACAGCCACTCTAAATTGTAATCACACATTGCAACGACTGGAAGAACTGTGATTGGTCCAAGTTTCATCCACGTCTCTCAGGGGCCAGACAACCATCAGAATCTCATCTTCCTGCCTCAATCAGTTCAGAGGTCAAACACAACAAACCCAACTCTTCTCAGTCCTGCTGTAGTTTCAGTAAATGTAACTTATTCAATTTCTATTAACTGTGACGTGCACATCAGTCATCATTGTTTAAATACAGATGTAATCACATCGTATGCTTTGGAAATTGTTTCGTAAAAGATTTTCCACACAATTTCTGTTTATACTGAATATTGATCTCCTAACCAGCTCACCCCTGAGCTCTGGCTGTTGTCAGTGCCTCCCTGCTTAGAGCTTGATTGGGCCCCAGGAAAGTTCCACTGCTACTCCAGGTGGCCATCACCAAAATTACATCTATTATGTCCTTACATAACCCGTTCATATGAGGACCTTCATTGTAAAGGGTTTAACTCTAATCCATGCAGGTAAAACGGAGCTGCTGGTGGAACTGATGCTGTATCTGTGTTGGAGACAAAGCTGCAGTAAATGAGTTCTCTGTCTTAAATCTTTGTGGTGTCCGTCATGTTTAACGTAGGTCTGGCTGAGCCTCGCAGTTTCGCTCCATGGTTGTTTGTGACTGTTAGTTTCAGCAGTGCTGTGGTCTGACTATTTGTTAAATAAAACATACAGCTCAGGAGGGAACTCGTTAGTGGCAGCTTTACACACACACACACACACACACACACACACACACACACACACACACACACACACACACACACACACACACATGCACGCACACAGGTTTGTGCAGCTATCCTTATCAGGACTTTCCATTGCCTTCCATTCTTTGTGGACAGTCTAACCAAAACCTTATCGCTAACCTTAACCAGGACCTCAGAAAGGACATTTTGCCTCATCAGACCGGGCTTTGGTCCCCATTAGGTCCACTGGTCCTGACAACATCAGTGTTTATGCTGGAAAAGGTACTAAGGAGGGCGGAGGCAACAAAAATGAGTTCACCTTACACACAGCACGTCATCCTCAGATATGACGAGCAGCTTCTATCAATATGAAACCCGACCACAGCTTCGCTGCATCCATTTTATGAGTTGAACCAGATTCTCATGTCTCCATGTTGGATTTTAGAGGCAGCTGACAGTGACATGTTAAACCAACCCCCCCTGCCCCTGCCCACTCCATCTTAATACCCCCTGCACCCTGACCCTGAAATGAGGAAGTGAAAAGATTAATGATGGATACATTGGATCGTGGTTCTTACAATGTGGTCCTCAGTTGGACAGCACTGCTGTGCACATACTGAAGCTTTTTAAGTTAAAATCTGAACCCTATTGCTGCTGCAGTTCATGAGCATCACTGGGTTTGAGTCTGGATCGTGGGCTGGTCATTTCAAGTTGAAACCACACCTTTCGAATGTTAGACAGTGAACAGGGCTGATGGTGTAAGTCAATCAATCAATCAGATTTTATTTGTGTAGCCCATATTCACCAATCACAATTTGTCTCATAGGGCTTTAACAAGCTGTGACATCCTCTGCCCTTAACCCTCAACAAGACAATTTAAAACAAAAACCTTTTAACAGGGAAATAAAAATAACATAGAAACCTCAGAGAGGTGAGGGATCCCTCTCCCAGGACGGACAGAAGTGCAATAGATGCCATGTGTAATGGAGAACGTCAGAGAAATAATTACAGCATTGGTTCGAGTAAATAGTTTGTAGCATGATGGAAGGTAAATTAAATGAGGAATTACTGTCAGTAATGGTAAAATATCTAAGTAGACATATTGTATATCAAGCAGTCTTGTTGTAGTCATAGTCCATGATCAGCTGCCACGTAAGTGATCATTTTTATTTTAAATGGGCACAGTCCAAGAAATGAGCATTTCAAATGTTTTGATACAGGCTACAACAACATTAGTTTTATTTCCAGTTACCAAACAACAAAGGAACATTTGTTTTTTATGTTTGCTGCATTTCTGATTTTTATATCTGATTGCATAAAAAGGATATCCTTTTAGGTGGAGACTTGATCCAAACCAAAGATAGGTAGACATTATTGTTCCCAAAGAGGATAATTTGTTTTTATGGTGTGTGGATGATCCATGGCTTTGGAAAATAAATGCAGCCTTTCACACTCACCCACATTAAAACCTTATGAATCGGTAAAATATAGGCCTACATCCACAGACAGTGGGAGCTATATATGCTCATAAACCGACTGATGGATGCATCTCTGTATTCAGTGGGATATTAGGTTCAGAGCAATGATAGAGGGGGCAAAGTGATATTACAACAAACCATATTCACTGTAGAGAATCTGGATGTCAGAGGGTGTGACCAGGATCATCTGCTGAGGTTCCAGACGTTCTTGTTATTATTAGTATATAATTTCAACACATCAATGTAAAAGTCTGTACCTTTGAAAAAATTGTTAGATTTCAGTCTTCCCATATGCCAAATGTCTTTAAGCAAGAAAATGAACCCAAACCTTGACCCTACCAGAGAAAGTGCTGCACATAATGTAAAAGATTGTACTGTGATGATGGTGAAGGGATCTTTAGTCAGTACTTAACTGAGCTGGGGAAGACAAAACATCCCAGTGGAATCAAAGACCGTGAGAGGACAACAGCTCAAAGACTTAATGACTACTCACACACCAAAACACACTGCAAGTCAGCAGCTCCAAACTTTACTGCAAAGCCAACACCGCCACACTACCTCTATATGCAGAAGGGAAACAACTCAAGAGACAAAGTAAGATTCCCATAAGCAGATGACACTTCTCAGGGTTACACTTTTTCCACTCAGCTCTGGTTTTATTTGCATTTTTCATCCTTTGTCTAAAACTTCAGTGTGTAATCATTTTATAGAGAGGGGAAACATTTTCAATAAATCAATTCTTCAATTCTTGAAGTGGCATTTTACAAGTTACAACAGTTTTCCCAAATGAGTCTGTGTGGATGTAATGCAGCTGCTGGGTAGGATGCTTCACTTTACAATTAGGACACTGTATTTAAAATCATTTAAATTAATTAAGTTTTTTGTTTTTTATTTGACAATAGTTGAAGTTTCTTCATGAATAACACATAGTTTAAAAGTCACCTTTGAAAGCAGACATATGCAATACTTCCTGTTCTCTGTATATTTTGACCTGTTATATGTATTTGTATCTTTGGGGCACTTGGACAGATGGAAGGTTCTACCTAACAACAAAGGCAACACTCCTCTGCTGAGAACAACAGGTGGAACACGGGAAAAAAAAGAGGATAGAGGATCAGATACAATCCTCAGGCAACTTTGTCAAAGGCCAGGAATGCATCGGACAAACAATTAAAGACTACGAAAGTTGTACAGATGAACAAGAGGTTAAGAGCAAAGGGAAACGTAGTAATATCCTGGAATTATCATCTCCAAACCCAGCTGACTAAAGCCAAGAGGGTCAGAGAGGAGTTGATCAGTGTGACATGAAGGTAGAGCACATTATCCTGGAAAAGGATGAAGTTATTGAGTGTCAAAACTGAGAATATGGCACTAATCAATACAACTCTGGAGATCCTCCAGAGTGACTAAAGTCAATACTATGGAGGAGCGCCCAGAACTGAGTGCACAAACAAGGAGGCCTGCCTGAGAAAGCTAAAAAGTGGCTAACAAAGCAGGAGGAGTTGCTCAGAAAAGCGAGCAAGATGACGGACATGAACTTCACATCAACTTAGTCTGATTTGAACAATAACTCGTTGGATTTAGAAAATAAATACATGTCTTCTCTCTCTTTACAGGAACTCACCATGATGCCTGGCATCGACATGGCAACGGAGGAGAGAGGGGGGGAAGGGGAGAGATGAAAATACAGAAGGTCCATTCCTCCTTTTAAAAAAAGAACTAATGTTGCAGGTATAGCAAGACGTGCAGTAAATATGAACTGATATTAATGAGAACATTGTGCATTGAATAGTAGGGGTGTGTTTGCATTTATGGTGACTCATTTGAAACGGCATCACCAGAGTGATGTCCACTTACATCGGGACACTAACATTAACATTAGTGGGACAAGGAACAAACGAGTTTAGAAGGAGAAGAAATAAAATGAAAATACATACATTTAATAATGATAATCATACAATTCAATAACGGTGCAGTTTAAGTAGTTAATTCTCTACATGCTGCACCTTCAACTTAATAGATATTTATGTTACTATTTGTATTAGTTTATTTATGACAGGTTTATTTTGTTATTTTATTTTGTAAAAATCAGTTTAATGTTTTATTTTCCTACCGAGAACGTATCGAACCGTGACCTCAAAACCCAGGTATGTACCGAACCGTGATCTTTGTGTACCGTTACACCCTGAACAGATAAAGTTGAATAACTGACTTTCTTTGTGTATATTTATGCTTATACATTGAGCCTTTAGAGTAAATTACAAAATGAATAAATATGGCCCTCCTCAGGGTGGAAGATCTCGGCTTACATTTACATTAAAAAGTTACCTTGGGCTTGAAAAGGTTGGTGACCACTGCTTTTAATTTTCTTTCATAAGGGGACTGTTGGGCCTGAGCGGAGGTTTGGGCTCTACTGACAGCATTCTGTGAATGGTAAAAAAATGGCTCAAAATAAATAGAGTTTCCAAACCAGTTTCAAGTATAAGGCAGTAAGTAAAATTAAAAACAAGTGGATGCTAAGCAGTAAGATAATAATAAATCTTAAATAACTGACATCAGACTTTTACTTGACCTTTGGAATTATTCAGTTTTTAACCACCCTGGATGTCAATCAACTTTTCAAACGACTTGTGTGCTCAGTCTACTTTGCAATTTGAATGTTGATGCACATTACAGAAACAAAGGTCCACATTTGAAATGCATAGAACAACGGGAGTCCACTGTTGGCTGCTAAATAATGACAGCATGGACCAAATTTTCTTTACACACACACACACACGCACACACACAGACATATTTATGAACACAGACAGACACATTCACACCAGATTAGTGACCTGGGAAATGTCGAGCTGGCCATTAGCATGTAAAGTGGGGCTGGGAGCTGAATAACACTGGGCCTGGGGTCAAAGATACAAGTTTATCCATGTGTCATGTCATCTGCCACGGCGAACACAGAATGTGAAAACATTTTCGGGGCTTAATAAGTACACAAGGTATTACCCTGTGAGAGGCTTTGTCTGTATAAGCTTGTGACATTGAAATGATTAAATCAAACTTGAACAAAACACCACTGTGAGTCTCTGATAAATCCAAGTGTTCTTCCAAATACTCCACCCGTTGGCTTTATTGCCTCTTGGAAGGAATGTGGCCAACTGTATATTCGTAATACTGTGATTCTTGCATCATTTTTGAGGCTTTCTCATTTGTTATCAGCTTATTTACTTTAACCCCCCTTATCTACAGAGGCTTGTTTTATTTTAGTCATCTCTAATATGCATCTGATGGAACACATACACTTGTGTTATGCATGCAACTACAATGTATGTATGTGAGTGTGTGCGTTTGTGTGTGTGTGTTGGGCTTTGAGCAAAACATGGAATGACCTACACTCTACCGTGTCTAGACATCCTGGAGGGAGGTATCCCTGCTGCTGCTCAGTAAACATTTGTCTCCGTCTATATGAGCCGTGTAGATGCTTTTTCTTAACAACCTCAGAGTTTTTATGTTCGAGTCAGGTTTAGAACAAGACACTCCATCCTAATTCTTGGTCGACATGACTTCTGTACTATTCAAATCTAGGCTACAAAACATTACTTGCAAGCTTGTGGTGCACTGTGTACTTTGGCCACAAGCTAGCAGAATAACAAACACAGTGTGCGATATTCTTGTGTTGTTGACGATTTAAGCCTTTTTTTCCCTGTATTTGTCATTACAGAGTACGAGGCATGCTGGGAAGGCTGACTGGAACATAGCCAGAGAGGTTCACAAATGTCATTTCACAAAATAACTAACACATGTTGGCATTTTAAGGTGGTTCACATGAGTTTTTTACAATGATGAATGCTGTTAAAAAAACAAGTAGTATGACAACAAACATATTTCAGGGCTACCTTGTGCAACACACTGAGTCACACGCTATTTTATATTACCTCTTAGCTAAAACATGCACACAACTCAAGGAGGTGTATGAGGACAATGCCTGCGTTGCGTGATATTTATGAATACATTACTCGTTTTGCCAGCTTCCAAATGGTGACATTTAAACATATGGTTTTAGTTTGGAAACTACACCACACATTGATTTAAGGAATGCTCTAGTCTTAAGATTATATATCCCTGAGTTTCAGCTGATTTATCTGACAGAGATTGTGGGTATAAGGAAACAGCATCAGGTTGTTTTTCAGCTCTGCATTGGTGTGATGACATTTTAAAGAATTTTGGCATACAGATTAAACAAAAGGAGAAAATGCAAAAGCAATATTACTAGATGAAGGTGTTACATGTTCCCCTTAGCTTCAGGGGAAGGTAACTGCCTCTGTCAAAATCCTTCAACATTTATCTCACCAACAAAGAAACTCCTAATGTCTTTGCAGAAAGCCTGCATTACAAACCAAGGGAAAAGGTCTGAAAATCAAACATATCAGCCTATGTGAGAGTTCCTCTTCTTCTCAAAACTACAGTGCTCTTGAAAAACACAAAAGGCTGTCCCTGGCGTCAGTGTTTGTTATTGGGTACTGTAGAAACATGGCGGAGCCTTTTTCAAGGTAAAGATAGGACATCAAACCATTTTCTACTATTTTCCAATGAAAACGTGTTTTTCCTTAGAAACGGTTGGGGAAGTGTTGCAAATATTTCACAAATAGACATTGAAAGTGTGGTTGAAATACACTTTTCTCTGTCTATTTGTCCATGAACCGTGTGAACTGCTGACAAAATAGGCGAGACCCTGATTCTCTAGAAGAGCAGAGCAGTATTTCCTCCCCTTCTACACCATAGTGCTGTTTTTTTCCTCAGGTAAACATCAAGGGCATTCCACTTGACAGTTGCAGGAAGTGTTCTGTCACTTTTGACAAATTAGTCACAACATCATTTGAAAAGATTCCATCTTGAAGAGTCCACACTGATGGAACTATGCCACACTTTGTCCAAGTTTCCCCTAAAATCCTAAATGTCCCGGACGTTAGCTGCACCAGGGAGGGCGTTCAAGTAGTTAAAAATCCTGCCAGCACACGAATCAAAGATGAGGTCGGTGCTGTTTGGGTAGGAGGCGGTGCATAACAATAAAAACGCAGCTATGTGTGTGATAGTAAAAGTATACACACGCCTGCAACACACACACACACATTTCACTTTGGGCCAGCCTAGCCCTGTGGAGTTTTTGGCATCATGCTATTAGTCTTATTTACTTTTAATGTGACAGAGACAGAGAACACCACACAGCAGCCTTTTATTACAAAGCCTTGAGAAAGTGGGGGTCATGCATCACTCTCCCTCTCTTTCTCCTCTCTCTCTCTGTCTATCTCCTCCATTGTTTTTCCCTCTATCCATCTATCAATTCAGCTCCTTTCAGTGCCGTGAGGATACATTGTCTTAAGTTCACACATGGCACAGAGTAGCTTCCTCTCTATAACCCTCCCCTCTTATCTGTCTCCATTTTCCTCCATAATTCACTTAAAGGTGGCATCTCCAAGTCAACAAATGGAATGGATTTAATTGGAAAGTGTTATGAGCGAGGTGGGGTTGTTTATTGTTCAGTGCAGTGACGGCTGGAGGAGAAACACCCCCATGATGGAGTTGGAGGGACTGACTTTGCAGAACAGACTGAGAAATGCAGATACTTTGCCTGGAGGTGAAGAGATGCAGAGGACAGTCTACTGTACACGTATAATGCAGCCGAGGAGGTCAGAGGGCCACTTCCCCCTCCTACCACCACCACCGCCGCCGCCATACTTCAACTGGACACTACAAGACGTATCCTTCAGTTTTATTAGTCATCATCGTCTCTTGGCTAAATTATGTATCAACACATTTCCAGTTAAAATGGGAGGAAATTGATGATCCAAAGCTTTCACACACTGGATTATGGAGCCAACAGAGCCCGAGGCTGTTGAGGAATGGTTACTCAAAGTCGTTCAACATTTTAAATCTTTCTTTTCCTGCAGGCCTGAGATGAAGCGCATGACATTTTGCTTTTGCTCATGTAAATTTATCTTAAGTTATCGTTAAAAATCTGTCTATCAGTAGTACTCAAAAAGAAAAGTGAAAAGTAACATTTATCACACACACCTTTTTAAAGAAACACCTCATGATGTCACTACTCTGTGTTTTTACCTCAGATTTCCAAACGCCGCAGTTTGTGTTTTGACTGTATATTGTGTTTAATTTAAGAGGTTACAATGTGAACTATA
Organism: Paralichthys olivaceus; assembly: GCF_024713975.1. Lineage (NCBI taxonomy): Eukaryota > Metazoa > Chordata > Actinopteri > Pleuronectiformes > Paralichthyidae > Paralichthys > Paralichthys olivaceus. Next base: position 13,568,046 of record NC_091109.1, read on the forward strand.
CTTTATTGAACAGTGCTCATAACTAGAAGAAAGTACAAAAGTGGAACTTTTCTGACAAGACTTTTCATGTGCTCGCGCTTAAAAAATATCCAGTCAAAGCGTCTGAGCTAGCTGAAATACTGAAAGGAATTGAGGTGGCAGTCTACGCGGAGTTGCTGAAAGGAGCTGAAGATTCAGTCCAAGTTGAAGTAATGAAAGGAGATGAAATCAGCGTTGAAGAGTTGGCATTATGAGAGTTTGAGTTGTTCGGTTTTTTTCACAGGTAAAAGATTCTGAAAGCAGAAGAAGCCTCCCCAAATCCTGAGCGATAAAAGCAGTGGACTTATTGATTGCTGTATAAGCACTGAAAACATTTCATTGAAAGTATGGAAAAGTTATCCCTGCTAATTAATTTAAAGTACTTTCACATCTTTTACTCAAGTATTGTACCTATAATATTTTTGTGTAATTGTATTGTATTAGGACCACTCATAAAATATATAAAAAGATGAACAACATGTCTTTACTTCTTCCCACTGTGCAGAAATGAAGCCAAAATCGCTGGGATACGAAAGCTGCTATCTTGCACCATTTGGAGCCAGAGCGTGCGCAGTTTAGCGATCGGGGCATGAAACAGCAGGATTGAATTGATTCACACTACACATCAACCATCAATATTTTAATAGCATCAAATGATGCTATAATTAAAGCCAAACTAACAATTACTTAAAAATATCGGTCGATATCGAACACTTCTGGAGTCTGGAACTCATTACAAAGTGTCTTGAAAATGAAACGTTTAGTCTCCCCTTTTTACGCTTGGTTAGGGCTGTTAGAAGGTTTTATATCGGGGATGAGAACTTGAGTTTAGGGTTAGGAAATAAATGACAGGAAAAGTATAACAAATGTGTGCGTGAGTGTGTGTGAGAGGCTCATTTGCATGGGTGTTTGGACGTGCATCTGCAGAGCCTGCTGAGAGTCCTTGAAAACTGCATCTAAATGATCCTTTTCGCATTCAAGCAAACACTTCTTCACATGCATTTGCGTCTTCAGGTGACAAGAACACACACACACACAAGCACCCTGCACCTCCCTTAAGGCTTGTTATCAATACTGACAGACACATCTTTCCTTCCAATAAATTCCCATGAACAGATAAACCACTCTCTATTAAAAGGTCTTGTTAGATGGCGAGCGTCCTGGTGATAATGTGTCATCTCAAGACGTTGTCTAACAGAGGCAGTCTGTTTTGTGATCACGGGTCATTCCCATTGTCCACGTGTGGCTGCCAGACCAGAGAATGGTGCCGTGCATGTTAAGCAGCAGAATGTTTGCTTCCACAGATTATGGTGTTTACGAGCGGGACTGGGCACCAGCGACGCTAACAAACTGGGATTCAAGGACAACTGCCAGTGGATATGATTTGTTTTGCATCCCTGCTGAGACTGGAAGAACTGCCACAGCTGAAACTTGAGCCAGGGCGTTGAATCATGCTGTTCTAGTTTTCATTCCTTTTTTTTTTTTTCTTAACATGAAAACTTTAACAACTCGAAAATCTGACACAGTTCTTTCACATTGGTAAATTCCAAGGGCACGGAAAGTGTCCTACAGAGGATTAAACTCCACCACATGAAGAAAGATGAAACGTTTCATGCATGATCTTGAATTGAATGTGTTGGGAAATACAGAGGAAGGACACAACAACATGAAGACATTTATAAAAGAAGCCAATCCTGAGCAGAAGCTCCTTTGTTTGCCCTTTACTACGAGTCTTAAATTTTTAAAACACCCCTATTTTCCCAGTTTGTTTTAATCTAAGGAGTGTTTCAAGCAAATGCATAAAACATTTGTAATAATGCATGGATAAGGAAATTGGTTAGCATTCAGCTTTGCTGCACAATATAAGTGATTTAGATGCAAACAGTGCAATGAATGGAACAAAGCTTGCGAGCTCGTTCAGGCAGCCAACTCTAGCTGCGCCGCTCCAAACATGTCATGTGCTTTACACTCCACAATCCTCTATAATACACGCTGTCCCAATTAGGCGGTCTATCTGAGCTGTAGGAAATTTCCCATCTCTCCTTTTGCTTGCCCCCCGCCGCTGTGCATTAGTTTCGCTGCAGGTTTATTCAGCCCCTCCTCCATCCCAGCATCCACCTGTCGACATATTAATATCTGCTCATCACTTCCATTATATCTATGTCATCATATCTGAGAAAGAGTTGTAGTCGGAGCCTGGACAAACACTAAATATGTTCTGCTGGAATAAACATTTTAAAACGTGAGTTGTCTGACTGAACTGTTGATAACTTACTAACCCTCTGCTAGTACTACAGGCAAGTGAGATAATAATGCAAAACATTAGAGGAACAGAACAAGACGGAGGCTTCATATGTTTAAGAGGAGCACGGTCTCCAGACTCACAGCCTGAGCTGGTTTGGGTTGAAATTGCAATTTACAAGTGTGTTTGGTTCCTGAATTTGTGAGAACATTAAACTTTAGTCAGGATTTACGATGCCACAGTTCCAGTTTGGCCAGTTTGCCAGCTCGGAATGAGCACGACAAGATATTTAGATGAGAAATATAGTGGATTGTGAAGTCACAAAGGAGATATGTACTCTATTGAGGGCCGTGGTCATTTAGAAAAAAAAATACTGTAATTTATCAATCTGCACCTTGAAACCCGTCTGTGTCATAAGATATTTGGTGTGGAAAGTTGAGATATGTTCCTTTTTTCAGTCATGTAATAGTTACATATTTTTCTTCTGGTTAATAGTGAAATAGTGAAATCCTTCTAAAATGTCCTCCTTGGCCCACGGACCTGATGTTCCACTAAAACAAAATTTGTTGATAAGTTATTGACTCATTCTGTGAACAATCATAAAGGGAGAGGGACTGGACCTTGGCACAAGTAAAAACCAAGAGGGAAAGAGAGCTGACAACCTTTTTAAATTATTTTTCTACACAACTGCAATAGAAGTAACAGTCCTGCTGTTTAAATGCAAGAATTATTCACCTCAAAACCTTAGTTGTATTATTTCCATTTTAACTGTTGATGTTTCATGTTGATGCATTAGGACATTCAAGTCAATGCATGTAGAAAATAATTTCATGTCTTGATAATTGATAAAAAAAAAGTGAGTGACTGACACTAATGGAAATTGTCTACTCAAACAATATCTGTTAAAAACATACATATACAGTTTCTGGACCTGCGCACTGCAATCAGACATCCAGGCCAGGACTGAATGGGAGTGTCAAAACTCTTGGACAGGTCAGCGTTATCTTGCACAGCTCACTGTCGGAACCTATTCTTCAGTTTAGGCACGAGCTAAATAATAAACCGGCGCAGTAAAAGGTTGCACATGTAGTAACAGCTCTGTTCAGCCTGACAGAAATCTTCTGAATGTCTCCTGCAAATCCAACTTTCAACAAGGTAAAATTACAGTGTGTCAATAGAGTCTGGCAGCAATTCAACATGTTTTCTGGTTAAACCAAAAGAGCTATACTTTTGAACATAAAGGTATGTCTTTGTAGGAATTACAACCATTATGTTGTCGGACACTTATGACAAACAACCTTTTCCATCAGACAATTTTTCATATTATCATTTGCAGGCCTATAAAACACTTTAATAGTCAATATTTTGTCTTCTTAACTCTATTGTTTAGAACATGACTACAATATATTTCCTTCTCGCTCCCTCTCTGTAGGTGACATGCATGGATGGATGGCTCGTGCTCCAATCAATGCTTGGGTGCTCTACCGCAGCTGCAGGGAAGACACAATCCCCAGCAGGGACTTCATGCTTCAGCTAGCCCAGGAGCTTTGCACCAAGGTAGGTGGCAACAAAAGAGCCACCATGCGTGGATGTGGCCCTCACTGATCGAGCAGAAGAATGACCTACATGATGGAGGCACAGTGACCAGTACGAGAGCTGGTATAAGAGGCGGCAGAGTCGAATATCGAATTGTCAAATTGTCGGTTTGTAGAACTAGAATTTGACGCGTCGCAGTAGAAGCTCAGGTGTAAATAAAAGCATTACAGGAGCTAGAACTGATCCATCCTTTATGGTATTAGTAACATCTGTGCTTCTCCTACGATGACTTGTCCAAATGTCTGCAATGGAAACAAGCCTGTACAGTTGAAAGTTCAGACCCTGGTCTGGACCATAAGGTTCATGTCTTTATAACATTGTTTACATTTGATCCGGTTAGTTTTGGTTTCACATTGCAATTCAGGGAGCAGACTAAAGACTTTTGTGTGACATATATATTCTGTCGTCAACACCAACAACCGAAACTTGACATCGATCGGTTTGTAGACAGGTGTTTATCTGACATGTTGACAATTTGGCTATTGTATATACATTGTAATAAAGTGCATAGAAAAAAGAATCTCTAGGAAAATGAATAAACTTGTAAGTTTTGTTGCCACTGCAATATCATTACAGCGTTACTACCAAAGGAACATCCGTGTTGATCAAACATATTGTTAGAGATGAGGACTGCAGCAATCCTGCAAGCCACTTCAGTTTCTTTTTCTACTTCTGTGGTTTCATGATGTCTCAACTTCCCTGCAATTGGTCCGAAAGTCCAAACTATCCTAAAAAAATGTACACACTCCAAACAAACGGAACCATGGTTTGTATGATCAGACCACGGTCTGAGCACAGTTCACAGCCCCATCAGTTTTTCTTCATTTCTGCCAGGCCTCAACACAAAAGCCTTGTTCTCGAGCACCTAACACCTCTGGACTTTTGGAAATGCTGCTCGCCCCAGACAGATGGACAGACATTTTATTCTGATACAGGGCTAAAAGGCTGATCTGGACAGAAGTCCTTTTTTAATTTTAAAACATAATGACCCAGCATGAGAGCATCCAGAAGGTTGTAGCTAAGGTGGAAATTGCATGACTCATTCCGAATCCTGGTGAATACCAGTAAGCTGTCAGAAATGACTGGGTGCAATAGTTCTCTGAACTTAAAGGTACAGTGTGTAGAATTTAGTGACATCTAGAGGTGAAGTGCCATGTGGCAGCTGAACACTCCTCATCTCACCCTCCCCTTTCCAACATGAAGGAGCACATGTGGTGAAGTTCAGTTGTCATAAAAACTCAAGAGGTTTTAGTTCGTCCTGTTTGGACGACAGAAAAAAACGTGGCAGACTCCACAGAGAGGACCCCCTCCATGTAAATATAGGTTTTTAGATATAAAGAGCTCGATCTAACTAAAATTTATACAATTTAGATGAAACACCCGGATTATTTTATATTAAATTTCTGTTGAAAAATCCCTTTCACCTAAATCTTACACACTGAACCTTTAATGACAATTACAGGGTTCTAGTCAGTGTTAAACTTCCTCAACCAAGCTGCTGCCTGTAAATTTGAAGATTTCCTAAATTCATTTACAAAGTACTTGATATCAGACCTTGAAACACTCCACCTGTTATTTACTGTCAGTGTTTCCTCTGACAACTCTGCCTCTCCAGATTCTGTGATCCATCATTCCTCCTGAACTTCATCATATCATTTCTATGAAAACCACCTGTTCTCTTGAAATCATTCCAACTAAACTGTTAAAGACATTATTGGCACTGTCTCCCTCATCCTCTTCTTTATTATTAATGGATCCCTGGGAACCACCCACATCCCTTAATCTGTCAAACATGCAGTTGTCCAGCCACTTGACCAGACACTGTTTTTAACAGCTGCTAAATTTCTTCAAATTCAAATCTGGTTCCACTGAACCGTATTGCTGCCACCCAAAAAAAAGGAAAATTGATCAGTTCAAGTTAAGTAAAACATACCATGTTATAATACGATAACTTATTGTTAGTTTAATGCTTTAACAATAAGCAGTCAGTGATTTACTAATCGTTATCAGGTGACTGTCGTGCGTCCTCATTATGAATCCTCATGTGATATGTTTTGTTGAAAAAATGTTCTTGTGTGGCAGCAATAAGCCTCCACATGGTTCAGAGCCAGTCACAGTGGTGAATCTGCATTACAGAGAATAACTAACGATCTCAGACGCAGGTGACTTCTCTCCTCCTGCTGCATTTGAGCAGTTTATTCCTCAGCTCCCATCCCACGTGGTGTCCCCCAAGGTTCCTGACTCGGTCTGATCCTTTTCTCCAACTATTTGTTTCCACAAGGACACATTACTCAAAAACTAAGTAATTGTCATACTTATGTATTGTTCCAAAAGTTATCATTCAAAAAAATAACAAGAACTAATTCTTGATATAAAATGGTTTAACCAGAATTTTTTTTTTTTTTTTTTTAATTAGAACTTTTGGAAATGATTCATAAAATAGTTGAAAATGGCCAAGTTCCCCTGAGTTTTCTCATGTCTGCAGAAATCTGCCTTAAACATACCCTATAACTACAGGTTGTTCTTTAATATGTCTAATTAATACTATTTTATATATGCTATACTTGTGGTACTGTGTGTATTACTGATAGTTTATAGGCACATACACAAGGCTGTGTGATGTGCTGTGCTGCGTGTATAAAATGTGCTGTACAAATATGTACAACCTCAGATTCCTTAGTCGTAGCTACAGACCTGGTTAGAACAAATTAAAATAACCACCTGCAGGTGCAAAGATGTCCAGGCTAAATTCATATCTAAATTGATTATTTTACTTAATTTAGTTCAAGTGAGGCATTTTGAATTTCTTCTGAAATAAGTTCTCCTTGTCAGAACCAGCATCTAACAACTACACTACATCATAAACCGCATCCACACAAACCTGTGGCCACAATCACATACTTGTATTTCCTGCAGCAGCAGTGCGCTCCATGACATGGTCCTGTAGATGTTTTGCAATGGCGAATAGTCTCAGGTTTATCTCCAAAAAGCCTCTCCCCTTGTGTGGGAGGAACAAAATGGCCATGAGCAACTAAACAAGACCTTAAATTAACTCAGTGTGGTGGAGGATGACACTTTTCATTACCTTTTTTGTATGGCTCTAGAGAATTGTTGTCCACTGCATAAAAGGATTCAGTGAAATTCTGAGTTTAGCTGGGGAGTAAACTTGTCTTTCAGTGACTGGGATTGCAGGTTTAGTATGTTGTGTAGTGTTTAAATAGGTTTGAAAGGCCCTGTGGTGAGCTGGCGACTTATAGAACTCTCTACAGGGTTGGCAGTTACACACACAAAAAAAAATAGATTGATGATGGCAGCGGAGTCTGAGAGTAAATAATTATAAAAAAACAGCAAACAAAAGACACTGGGTTAACTTTTCAATTTCCATAGTGATGATATGATAACGTGTGTATTTGACAAGTCACAAACATGTTAACATTAAACATATCAGTAAAATATTCATATATACGTAATATTTTTTTTTTCCAGTCAAAATATAATTTCTTTGCTACAGCAATACTAAACTGTTTTTAGGTGGTCTATATTTATATAGATCTTTTCTAGTCTTGATGACCACTCAGAGCGCTTACAGTACAGTTTTGCCATTCACACACATTCAGAAAGTGCATGTATGTAAAGCACTTCCTCTAGCACACATCACTCACACACTGCTTCACAGGCAATTTGGGTTTATCCATCTAAGGGGACAGTGATCGAACTGCTGACATTCTGGTTCACTGACCGGCTCTTCTTTCTGACCCACAGGCGGCCCTCATGTTATGTTATGTTATGTTCGGGCCCTCAGAGCACTTAAAGCTAAGGGTTGGTTATTCTAGAAAAGCTAGAGCGGACTACTCTTTGGAAATATGCAACTGATACATCCCAGTCCTTCTTGTCGCACGTAAACGCGCACCAACAACTATTAGAAGCCGATATTTCCTTGACTCGCTAACTTCTGGCTCTTGTCTCTGCCTGGTGTGTGAGGACTGAGGTCCTGTGCAGTGAGAGGATGGGCAGATGTGCGCAGGCAGGCAGGTCTGTTAGTGAAATGCGAAAGTAGCTTGTCGTGTTTATTACAGACCTGACGGCCACAGACGCTGGCTTGTTTTTTTTGTTTGATGGCTGTTGGGACGTGAAGAGGATTAAAAAGAAATAACACAAACAAGTGTTTCAGAAACAATTTACCGAGCCTACCTTCAAGGTGAGGGGAAAGATTGTGGTCTGACTTTGATTTAAAAAAGTGAAGAGTAAACCACTTGATGTGCTTTTACAAAAAACATATTTTTCTTACCTTCTCCAAAGTGGAGTGGAGATGTAAACCCTGATTTCCGGCGTTGTGACTCTGTGGCCATTAATAAATGTGTTTCTTAAAATTGTTCACAAAAACAAACACACAAAAAAAAAACTTCCTACAATATTGCAGTCACTAAATATGTTACCTACAAAATGTATTTCTTGTTGCAGTTTAGTTGAATGGAAACAAAATGTCTCTGTGATAAGGCTTCTGTGGGCACATCACTCCTCTGTGCACAGGAGTCACAGTGTGCTGCAGAAAACACTCCTCAGTAGATGTAACAAAAGCAACCACCAGAATCATAAAGCTTCAGCCTGTGGTCCTTTCTCCTCAATAATACACATGTGCTGCAGGCAGCTGTAAATAAATAAATGAAAATAAGCAGGGCTGCTCTCTCAGCAAGTGCCTTTCTTACCCAAGGACTATGATGGACCTATGTCTTGGAAAAAGTATGCAAACATGAAATAACATGCAGCATTTTTTAACTTAAATGAGAATTTCTTCTTGAAGCAATACACCACATCATTTCTCATTGTGGGGAGCGTTAAGCTGGGACATTTTGATCACAGTACACAATGTGTGGTTTTCTCCACAGCACAGCACTGGAGCTCAGCGAGGACACTGCTGAAAGGACTCAAGGCAGCGGAGGCATCAACACAGACTATGGGAGAGAAAAGAAGAATCTCATCTCATCAAGAAATAAATAATCACGTCTTCTTATAACAAAAGCTGTTTTTAGTGCCACTTTAAACAAATTAGTATTTTCTGTACTGCAGCCTCTTTTATTTGATTTAGCTCGGACGATGAAAGCTGCTTTGTTTGGGTTTGGGAAATTAAAACAATGTTAAACTTTAGTCTCTGGTGCCTGAGTAACTGAACATGCAATCATCCTTCCTAACAACTTTTACCAACGTCCTCCCAAATAATGTCTTATAAAGAGTTCATTAAACATAAAGATATCTAATCACATAGATTCCGAGAGAAGGTGTGCCATAGAACTAGCACAGCTATTATTTAAAGGTAGATTAGATAAATACACATCATTTCATGAGTGGAGACTGCATGTATATTCTCCTGACAACCTGCAGAAACAATGATTCAGAGAAACGTCCCTGCATAATTTTATATTTAGGTTGGAGAAATTGACATTGTAATGTCATGGAGGAAACAAAGTGTATCCCATAGAGGAATATGGAATGAGATGATAGTTTGTATTGTGATTGAGAGACTAAATAAGATTTTATCAAAAAGAAGCAGGGGACAAAGGGCCTGTCTCAATTCCTCCCGCAGGCGTACCACTTGACCCTACCCCTTTGTTTTGCATCTAGCCATGAAGAGGTAGTGTTGTCCCATTTCTCTATGTGATGTAGTGACCATCTAGCCCACCAAAATGATTGAGGACCACTCTAAAAACAGGGTAGACGGAAATTTCTGAATTTTCCAGAAGCAAATCAACATGCACAAAATCCTCATAAATGTAAAATAACATTTATGAGGATTTAATAAATATAATATATAATAAAAAAAAAATAATTAAGAAACAGTGGACATTTTTATTTTAGTCCAGTAACAAATGTAAATGTCATTGAATTGCTGTGACAAGAGTTTCAGTAAAATCACTATTCACACAAAACAAGCATGGAAACAGTCTGAGTGAAAGTAACGTTTGTTACTCCCATGTCCCACATATGAAGTTTGAAAAATTGTTGAGCCTCAAACTTTGCAAACTTGCCCACTTATGTTCTAAAGTGTCCAGTGCAGGGCAGACGTTTCTAATGACAGGACTAACGTTACATTGAAATAACCGAACACACTGACTGGCCGATATATCGATCCGTCAGATATGTCACCGTTATAATGTTGGTTGATAACGGTTGTTGATATAAAACCGTTGGCTGGCTGCTAATGAGGGGAGGATTTTCTAGCCCTCTTCCTTGTGGTTGAGTTTGGAGGACGACACTCCCAGCAAACTCTATAACTACGGGTAGGGCCAAGGGACAGAAATTGGGACGGGGCCGATTACAGGGAAACCAGTGTCTCAGTAAGGTGCTGGGTCACCATGTGCTGCAAGGACAATGTGCCTCAGTAAAGATTCTAGTCTCTCGAGCTGTTTTGGAGGGATAAACACCATTCTTCCTTAAGATCTCTGTTCATAAGATGTTTTGATGATGGTGGTGGAGAGGGACGACCCAGGAGATGCTCCAAAAATCTACCATAGGTGTTAATTATGTTGAGACTTAATGACTGCAGTGACCATAGACTATGATTTATTTCACTTCCATGCTCATTTAATCAGTCAGTGACCCCTCGTGTCCTATGAGTCGGCTGCACTGTACTGCTTCTCCACTGATTTTCAAGTCTTTCCTTTAACTTCACCTCAGTAAGAAAAGTATTATATATAATGTGTAGTTAACAGGCTGATTTATACAGTTCCTTAAATGGTTATACCTTCATATTACAACATGCACCATCTTCCTAATTTAGTCTCAGAGCTGACCGGGCATTATGTCATATGCATCCCATTCTGTAATCTGCCACAGAATAACTCAAGATGCTTTAAAGTTACAGTGTGTAGAATTTAGTGATATCTAGTGTTGAAGTTGCATGTTGCAGCTGAACACCCCTCACCTCACCCTCTCCTTCCAAACATGAAAAAGAACCTGTGGTAGCTTTTAATTGTCATAAAAACTCAGAAGGTGTTTAGTTTGTTCAGTCTGGACTAATGTAAAAAACATGGCGGCCTCTGTAGAGAGGGTCCCCTCGATGTAAATATAAAGTATTTAAATATAAATGACCTTTTCTGGTGTAGAGAAAACTACAATTCATACAATTTAGATGAAATGAACTAGTGAAAACATCATGAGGATTATTCTACATTACATTTCTGCCAATAGATCCCTTTCACCTCAATCTTACACACTGGACCTTTAACAGGTTGCATGAGGGACTAACGCCACCATAGCTCATATCACATGGTCAAAGTTCAAATCCAGTGAAGCCATGAGCAGAATTCAATTTGCAATTTTTCCTGAAAAAATTGGTTGGTGACCTGACCACAATAAAAGTTAGATTAACGACACTCAATCATCACAGAGCCCTAAATCTAATAACTGCTTATTATCCACACACAAGGTAAAGAGAAACTCAGCGTAGATGCAAAGCTACACCTCAATGAGGAGAGGGTTGTAATACTGTAATGTTAGGGTTACTACCCTTTAGCAACTGATAATTAACAATATTTAAATGTTTTCAGGGGTGAATAAAAAACAAAACATGACCTCAGTCCATAGACGAGTAGTTCTTCATCATGCACCCATCGTCAGCTATGTAGTACCTCACAATGGTTATTATCCCCTGAGACTCCAACATCAGTTCACTATTAATGATCTGTTTCCATCTCGACGCGGCTCATTAGGCTCATTCTGTCCCACCACAGAGTAAACTGTCGTCTGATGTGGCCTGCCCTGCAGCGTGCGGCTCTGGGAAATGACAACCAGTCCGGTCTGACTGCTGTGCTCCTCTTATCTCTGCCGCCGCTGCTGCTGTCATCATGTGAGGAGGGGTGGAGGGCTTAGAGTCTGTGGAGGCTGGGACAAACTCCCTGGTGAGTCAGTCAGAGAAAGTGGGCTCCAAAAAGTTGGACAGTAACTTAATTAGTGACTTATTAAATTATAGTCCGAGGCAATTGATATTCTGCCCTGCAGCTAATGCAATCATATTTTGCATTTAATTTTTTCCCCCCACCACGGGTTTTGCTTGCTTCAATTATTTTTCAGAGGCCAGCCATCTCTTCCTGTCTTTGGTGGTAATGAAGCTCGACCAGGTTTTCTTGTAGAGCTGTTTTATGTCTTGTCCAATTATTTGCCGTCATTTTGCCTGCCAAAACTTTCTGGAAATCTTCAACTTATTCGACTCGTTCATTATGTCCGACTCGTTCGCATGACAGCTCTGATAAAAGATTTGCCTCATTCAGGTGCACACACGAGCACATACACACACGCACATGTTACACTAACTAGAAGCAAAGCATAAGCAACACGATTTATCCCCTACACGCAAAGCAGATCAAATCAAAGCTCACTTATTGGCATCACTGCAGTGCTGCTTGAAATAAAATCACTAAAATTACTTAACCCATTAGACCTGATTGATGTAATTTACATCCAAAATCAACAACCCTGTCTCCTAGAAATTATTTTTGAGTCATATGACTAATTTCTTCTGGGAAATTACTTGAATGGTTAACAGGCTATATTTAAAAGGATATTTTCTCTTATTGACCATATTTGGCAAGTTAAAGTCACTTTCACAAAATCTGTGGAGCGCTATATATATATATGCTATATATGCCCATATTCTGAGGCTTTGCTGTGTGTCACTCTCTCTCCTCTCTGTCCTGTCAAATAAAGCTTAAAAATATCAATGAGCTGAAGCTGGAGATGTATTGAAATCAGTAAAGCTAAAAAAGTTGTTAACATTCTAGGATACATTCATAAGCTGTGATGAAAAGTAATGGCATTTGTGTACATTCTTCATAAATGGTCAATTTCACACTTGTCATATTCACAAAGTAACAACTAACTAACTAACTCTTATTTTGAAGGCAAAAAAGGCTGTATCCACTTCCACCCACAGACCTGGAAGAACCTGTATTGTTCTTCCTCATTCTTGTAACGCTCCTGTTGTGGAAACACTAGCTCGACATCCTGTCTTTCAGGGGTGGGAAACTCCAGGATCCTCACGAATCGATTCCAACGGCTACGACTGGATGATAAAACGATTATCGATGCAACATAATTTTATTTCTATACATTGATTTAATTTATCACTGTGACTACTAGGTGTACATGTTCACTAGCCTCATGATTTGTGCTTTAAAAACTATCTTAGACTGTGACTGTTATTACAACTGTGCTGTAATTTAAGAAATAAGTCAAACAGCGCTCTCCACATTGATTTGAAATTCATTCAGTTTAGACCTGAGCGCTGCATCTGCATGTTTAGCCCCTATCTAAGTGTTCAAGAGGTTTACACAATAGTCCTCAAACGTCTCTTATGAGCTGTATGTATTTACTTCAAAAGTGCCAACTTAAACATGAAATCCTACATTTGTGTAAAACGGATGTATCTGCAGACACGCATTCTTCACTACGATCTCCTGGCAAGGATTTTAATTACTGGCCTAAAGAGGAGCACTTTTCTATCGTTGACCTTCAGTCATGTAAGCTCCCTTTCTGTCCAAATCACTCAGCAGAGTGACAATGGGGATAATTTAACAAGGTTCCATAAATTACTCTGCAGGGCAATAACTCCTGCCTGGAGAGTCACCACTCAATCAGTCTCAATCTGGCAGCTCTGCGGCTTCAAGTGTTTTGTTTTTTTGACTCACATGTAGCAAAGAGATGATGCCTCTGAATGAATCTGATACACCCCCCCCCAACAGTGATCCAATGAATAAGTGAAACAATATAATATGGTCTGTGAGCACTCCACAAATATGTGCTTTAAAGCTTGTACGAGGCAAAAACAACCAATCACAGTTTCATGCTCAGGACAGCTTTTGCGCTATTGTGGCATGCTAGTTGTCCATGCAATGCTGAAGTACACAAGTAACAAACTCTTTTAAACTATAATTATAGATGCACATATGTTACCCTGCCGCCTCCTATCTCTAGGCTCATTCTGATGTTTGATGTGAGGCAGAACCTGTATTTGCAGCAGCACCACAATGCTGTTCTGCATAACGTGACATCATGACATTGTGAAAAGAGCAGCGTTTAAGTGGAAGCCTCCAACACGTCTGTGGCAGCTTGAATAAGAATGTGCTTGAAATGAACAGAAAGTCTTGGAGCCAAGTGGATAATCAAATCGTGACTGACCTAGCGTTAGCAACAGGCAGGTCTAGAAATCAAACTCAGCTACAATCCAGTACGAAGTGTAGATACGTGTTCTGGCAGAGAGGTAGTGTTCAATCTGTTCCATTCTGCAACAGGTCAGTCTGTTGATTCTGTGGGGCAACGGGTGGAGGCAGATTGGTGGGAGGAGTCCGAACCAGAGGTCGCACCCACCCAGCAGCTCACACTACAGGGAGGAAACGCATGGAGGGGACAAGGCTGAACACCAGCAATAAAAAAAACAGAAAGCAGTCACATCTCACCCACCAACATAATTATCAATAAAAAAACGTAGCTGAATGTTTTGTGTTATTAATTAAGCGATGGTGCGTTTAACATCCTGTTGTGATACGCACGTGTTGCCGCAAACATCTCCGAACATTTTTAATTGATGCAAACACCAAGCAGCAGCTTAAGATCATGGCAGTGCTGAAATTTGAATAAAGTAACAAAACACTTCCACAGAACAGAGGTAATTTCTCCAAGGACAGACGTGAAGTTTTTAGTGAGTTAAGGGGAAACTCTGAAGAGGTCCTTCAAATGTCATGTTGTCTTTCAATGGATCTACCAACCCACACAAAATGATGAAAAACCTTTTCACAGATAAAGGCAGAGATGTCAAACTCAAGGCCTGTGGGCCACATCCGGCCTGTGGTAGAATTATATCCAGCCCGTGATAAAATATCATGTCTATTTTAACTGTTGCGCAATGCCCGGCTAGAAGCACACGGAGTGAGCGAGCCCTGCTCTTAACTCGCCGAGTGGGGACCAGGTGGCGTGCACGAGCTTCGTAGGTCGAAACACGGTGCGCAATGCCTGGCTAGATGCTCACAGAGCGAGCAGTCCTCTCCACCCACTCGCCAAGTATTTGATGATATTAAAGTATTTTTCCAGCGTTCCAGAGATCCCACTGCCTGCCCCGTTACGTTCACCGTGTCTCTCAGGCTTACCCCTCTCTCTTTTTCCTTCTGTCTTTCTCTCTCCATCTTGCTCTGGCCAGAGAGCCAGGCGAGAAGTTTGCCATGGTGCGCAATGCCCGGCTAGACGCACACGGAACGAGCGCCCCTCCTCAACTGCCGAGTATTTGCTGTTCATTTTTTTTCCTAGTGTTCCGGAGATCCCAGTGCCTGTGTGCTGCTGTCTGTGCCCCGTCTAGTTCCCCCACACACTTTGCTCTGTGATGAAGATGAACAAAAACCCACACAGGAGTCGTCTCACTGATGCACACCTTCACTCAATCTTGAGGGTTTCCACATCACAGAACCTAACCCCAAACTTTAATGAACTGGCTGAAGAAATAAATAAAAAAAGAATGTAGCCTAATTAAAAAAATAATGTTATGTTGTCTTTTTGCACTTTATCCAATATCCTGTCTGTCCTGTTTAATAAATGTTGACCCTGTTTGGCCCTCGATGTAGTCCCAGTTTTTAATTTTGGCCCTCTCTGTGATTGAGTTTGACACCACTGGATAAAGGAATGCACGTTTACATCACATATTAGGTGCAGTAGCAATAATACCTTTGGCAGTCTGAAATTTGAAATATATTATATGGCAAATGGCAAAAAGAAAAAGATAAAGAGCCAAAGTGCAGAGTCAAATATTTCCAATATGACTGGGAGCAGTTTTTCTGTCCTCTGGAGATAAATGTTACCAGCTGACTACTTTCTTACCATTTCAAGTCACGTCCCTGTCACTTAAAACCTTATAACCTTCAACCGAATGAAGGATTTTAGTCATCAGACGTCTGGATCTCAAGTTATCAGAGAAACAAACTGAGCAAACAGCCCCTCATGACATCGTGTATCCACCCAGGCGCCTCAGAGAAACACTTATTTTTAATGGGAAACAGAGTAATTCAGTGTTTTTACCAGTTTTAATTATCTGGTCAATTCTTTTCAGAGAGGTGGAGACCTCTGCAGATAATTCAGCTTCTGATAAAAACCTCCTGAACAATGAACATTGAAAATATCCTAACATAAAAATAAAATAGAAATGAGTTGTTTCAGAATGGAAGCAATGCTTGTAATCCAATGGATATCTTTATACAACATGTTGCAAAGTGTTAATGCAATGCAATGTTTTCCCATCCCTACTTTAAATAAAAACTAAATAAAACTCAAGCTGTAAAATACGTGATATTAACAACTTTATATCAAGCTGGCTGCTACCATCACCCAGCTGGACACTGTATACTGTAATGGGAAATCCTGAAATAATAACAACATTCTGCTGCTGAAAAGCAACATTATTAATGTAAAAAGTTGTTTAATTCACCATCGGCTTTTTTTAACCGAGTTTCTCCACAACAAAAATTGTCAGTGCAAAGGTTTTCAGCAGCTCCAAGAGTTCAGAGCCTCCGACCAACACATGGATGGATCATTAACACCTTGTCACAGCACACCAGCATTTCAAATGGGAAAGGTTGTAGCACAGTCAGTTCTCTCCAGTGGAATCACCAAAAGGGGAACTGCCGTGTTTTAAATAAGTGTAAGCTGTTTCACTAAAGACAAATATTCAGACACCAAATTCATAAAATGTCCACACACCATGGGATCAGCGAGCTGTGTCAAAGCATGCTGGGAGTGTGCACCTTTCATGAGGTTGTTATAGCTGTTTCGAAGGTTCACCTGCTCACCGACAGACAGATCGACGAGAGAGAGAGAGAGCGTAAAACATTAAGTCAGAGATCTGTTATGAGAAGTTGATATATTAACAATGTACACAACTTCCAGTGCCCCGCTACAGTGAGGCTTCCCACAGCGACATCTAACGACCTCACGCAGTTAGCACTCTATCCACATACTCAACTATTCAATGTCGTAACATCCTGGCAAGAGCAAGAGAAAACTACGAAAATCCCAGAAACCTCAGAGAGAGTCACATGTGTGAGATCCCTCCCCCATTGACTGAATTGTATTAGATGCTGTATTTAACAGCAACACAACAAAATTTCCAACATTGATGAGAAAAGACAGTGTTGAGAGGTTCATCAATGTTTCAAGAATTTATTCAAAACAAAAGCTCTGACAGGGATGAATGGAGCAGTAATGACAATTATAATGAGAGCTGGGTTATATTGTAACAATCTAGATGGAATCGTAATCTAAGATCCGCTGCCACCACGATCCATGATCCAGAGCAAACACACATCTTTTCTTGTCAGGTTTGTCACCTAGTGGGAACATTTCCACACATAGGCATCCCTTATTAATAACATGCTTTACTCCTCTGTGCAATTAGGCCTGATTCATGTTATTTCCTTTACTTCATCCCACATATAAGATCCTGCTCTCCTATGTGGACAGGACCTATAACCAATAAATCACTGAGAAATATCAAATTTCAAAATGTTCTAGCCTTTACGGCAGGAGCCTTGTAGGACGGTTGCATGCATTTGAAATGATCTCACGTGACACCATTTAGCCAATCACTTCTGTAAATTTGTAAAATAGACAGTGAGGAGTCGAAGATAAACTAAGAGGAAGGTAGATGGCGAGAGATTGTAATCAGGACTGAACGGACTCTTACATGTTCATTCATTTTAAAAACAAGCTAGAGATCACTTCTCTCACTCAACAAGAAAAGTGGGGGTTGGACAGGGGAAGAGAAAAGAATGTGTTATCATGCTGTTAAGTTGTTAAAGGTCCAGTGTGTACGATTTGGGTGAAAAGGATCTATTGGCCGAAATTTAATGTAGAATAATCCTCATGATGTTTTAATAATTCGTTTAATCTATATTGTATGAATATTTTCTTTACACCAGAAAAGACCCTTTATATTTAAATACGTTATCTTTACATCAAGGGGGTCCTCTCTTCAGAGGCCGCCATGTTTTTTATATTAGTCCAGACTGAACAAACTAAACACCTTTGAGTTTTTATAACAACTGAAGCTAGGTTCTTTCTTTCTTTTTCATGTTTGGAAAGAGAAGGTGAGGTGAGGGGTGTTCAGCTGCCACATGCAATCTCACCACTAGACGTCACTAAATTCTACACATTGTACCTTTAAAGGTCAAACTGCATCCACCTATTTTCATTGTAACTGAAGGTATTCCATAGCCCCAGGACAGCCTGTAGCAGAGAAGCTTTAGTTTAGCCTCTGGTCTACATATGAACTGAAACTGCTGCATTGGCCTTAGGCTGCCTCATACCGCCAGGCTTTCAACCCACTAATGATTCATGCTACTTTCACAGTTATGGATGGAAGAGGAAATTGCCTTGGTGTACATCCACATTCATATTCTATTATGTTATAATTTTAACGAGATGAGCTATAGACCTTAGGGCCAGTGGCTAATCAGGTTGATGATTAACCGCAAATCGCCCTGCAACCATCCTGCAATGTGTCATCATTCATGTTTCACTGAGTTCATGAGCCCCAGTCAGGACATGTCTGTTTGAACTGAGCACTTTTTATTCCCACTGTCTGATCACAAATGGATGTTTCAGCACTTCACAGCGACTAATGATCCAAAATGGACTGAATGACACCTGAGAGGATCATGGAGTAGATGCAGGATCGTCAAACTAGAATTCCAAACTTAAACAAAATTAATTATTTGCAACTTGGATGATACTTTAATTCCTTTCAGTTACAATAGCATACAACCATTAGCTTTATCACAGAGATGTGACTGTCCTGCTGGAGGCTACAGTGCATAAAGTAAACACCATCACATCATTTTGAGGCACCCTGTTAAATATAATTACCTGAACCACTTCATCCAAAACAAGTTATTTGTACAATATTTGTAATATCTTATAATCCACTGTATTGTAAAACTGCTTATATGAAGAAAAATACTGGGTCAGAAGGTTGGAGCAGGTGCAGCTGTTACAAATAAAATGAACATCTGTAAGAGACAGCGCTTTCTACACTGAACTTGTTTAAGTTGTGAGAAGATGATTTAGGATGCAGAGGTCTATATTAGGAATCATTAACCCTCAGTGATGCTGGCATGCAAAAGGGTGAATTTTAAAAAAAAAACAAAAAACAAACTAGCTTTAATTTGAAAAATAATTGGAACCAAATACTGCATTTCTAAAATGTACTATTCTTGGAAAAGTAATTGGAAAAGTGCAGAATCGCCTCAGAAAGGTCTGATTCAATAGATGGGAGACCTTTCTCGATAACACTGAAACCAGGTTCCAAAGTCCATTCATCCATCCTTTGAGGGTCACAGGGGAAACTATCCTGGCTAATGTTTGGGGTGGGGTACACCCTGGGCATACAGAATCAAGCAACCATTCACACTTCAATTTGAAGTCCCAATTAACCAAACCCCTATCTGGAAGGAAGCTGGAGGTACCCAGAGAACCCCCCCCCCCCACACACACAGGGAGAAAATGGAGACTCCAGGTTCCAAAATCCCAAATAATGATTGATTATGTGAATTCAACACAATCTTAGGTGCCTTTTTATATTTCTATTTTCCTTTTTTATCACTATAATCTTGAATCTGTGGATTATTCTCATTGTTTTTAAAAGCTGTAGCATGATTGATACTTGCATGTTCACAAACCAATAAACAGAATTGAATGAAAAGAAGGAAACCAGTAAATCTGAGTGAAAATTCTTGAGTCTGATCTGGAAAAGACAATTTCCCTGGAGTTAGATGAGAGCATCTAATACAGAGATACACAGAGATAATCCAGGATATACTTACATCTGATCTCAGTCAATCCTTACACAAGTGCTGTCTTCTTATCAGACTTCCTCACTGCACCTCGTTTAACCTCCTAAAACCATGCACATATACATCAATACATTTTGTAAGAACTGCCAACTCAATCACATCTGGTTTGTTTGTATTTTGTATTTTATTATTTCCTCTAATGTCTGCTTTAATATCCGTTTATGGCACTCATAAGATTGATAATGGTTTAAAAAAAGATCATTACCTAATTAGAACTGAAGAAGTCAACAATGAACTTTAGTGAACTGCAGTCAGAGGCAACAAGCTATGACCATAAATCTTCCTTTAAGACTAACCAGTGTTTCTAAGGCCCTGCTTACACCTAGTATTAACATGCGTCCAGTGATCTGATGAATCTCAGATTCTGTGAGTGGACTTTACTTTCACACTCTATTTGCAAATATTCACAAACGTCATTTGTGTTTACAAAGACCAAATGATGTTGTTTTTGGCCACATTACAGCTGGTGCTGTAGTCAGTGTGTCTTTTTTGTTTAGTCTGAGTGTGTGTCACAGAGAGAGAGAATGGGGCAAGGGGAGGCTGAGTGAATCACTTTGTTGTCCAGAGCTTTACAACCACACAAGATTGAACTCATTTGAAAGTTTGTTTTGTGGTGATCCCTTTTAATTTTAATTTTGTGTCAGTGGTCACAAATAAATCAGTGTCCATGAAATACTGAGAAGTGAAGAAATACATTTGTCTCATTGTTAAACTGTAGCAGGTCAGAAGATGTCAGCTGAGTAGATGGTCCTTCAGCGTGGCTCAGGAAACATTTGTGCTCACGCTGATGTGAATATGGCCACATGCATCCCACACCACCTCTAAATGTGGTGTGAGGCCTATACCCATACAACAGCATGTTCATTTGAGCTTTTTACACGCGTGATAACGTGACCATCCATGTACATCGGACATGTGGATGCCAGTGTAAACAGGAAGCAGTTAGAAACATTTTACATTCACAGCAGAATGTCAACTTGTGTCTGATACGATCAGGAAGAGAATGTATTTGGCTGTCCAGACTAAAACACAACCCTAAAACCCAGCGTTTCCAAACGAACACTCTGATGTGGCTCTCCAATACCGATCTACCCATCTTATTGCACAGTATATTTAAAGGAGCATTTCTTGTTGTCCTCAGCAACATTGTTTTCAGATGGATTAACCCTAATAATTAGTACTTTAGAAACATATTTAGCAAAAATAAATAAATAAGAAAGCTCATAATATTAGTTGTAATAAATATGCTTTTTTAACTTTCTGTATGTTAACTCTGTATGTCTGTGTTTAAGGATGATGGTGGAGCCAGGAGGTCATTGGCTTAGCTTAGCATAGAGACTCTAACATAGAAAATGTTATGGACTTTCCTTCCAGGCTCCTTTCATCCATAATGGGAAGATGAGATTATTACAAGGCTTTTTAAAGCTTCCAGCATGAGCGTATTCCCCAAAACATATCAAATTGTTTCTTTAAAACATGTCAGGGTAAATGAAAAATAAAAATGGGTTTTCAATCAAGTTATGTGGGAGTAAGTGTACTTTGACCAACAACAGCAAGAAGGAGCCACTTTTGATGGAACTATAACAACTTGGCTCTTTCACAGAGATGAAACTGATATCAATCTCACAAAGGCAAACAAGCTTAATCCCCCACATGTTCCACTATGCTTGTTGTGTTAATCCACACAGCAGCATTACCCAAACCCATGTAACTCAACCCGAGTGCTGAGCCTCCCTTGAGGAAGCGAGGCGCGGCTATAATGTGCTGTCTGAAAAAGCAACAGCCTCGCAAAGAGCAAGCTACACACACATCACACAGCCACGTACACGCAAACACACACTTGAGTCCACCTGTTCTTGCCACCAGATTTGGTACACTTTTCACTTCTCATTTAGTCCCAGCGGCTCGCATATTGCCTCTGTTAGCACCTGTGCAACGCCTTTCCCTTTTAATATCTCAGAATAGCCAGATCACCCTCTCAAAGTGACCCTTCTCTCTGCTGTTTTCCTTCCCCCTCCACCTATCACATTGATGAGAATTAGATGCCACTCCTCCCGCCGAGGCTGTCTCCTCTTTAATTGGCGTTTGATATTCTGCGGTTGTCATTTCAAGAGGGGGAACAAGGGGTTGCCATTCATCGTGGCTCCTGTAAAAGGAGGGGGAGGGGGGGTAGTGTCATTCAGTCTGATGGCTCTGTAATGTGTTTTGGGTTACGGACACTCCTGGGCTGTCTGTCAGTTAGCTGAGCCCTCCATCTTTTACTTTATTCAGGGGACAGAGATTTCATTTAGCCACCCCATCCATCAGTGAAATGCTGTCCTCTTAAACCTTTCACTTTATAAGCCGACTGGTTTTCCCTCCCCCCCCTCCAAAGGTATGAGCGGAACATTTTCTGAAATATTCTCACCCCGCACCCCCACAACACATCCCTGCCTGCACTCCTTTGATATTAGATCAAAAATATACTCAAAGTAAAGTTTATATGTTTCAAGAGCAAGTGAAGGTCGTTCTTAAAGGAAGCCGTCGGGGAAGGAGGGCATACATGACGGTAAACGAGCAGATGAAATGAGCCTGTGTGTTGTTTTTACTGCTGCACACTGTCATGCCACAAGACAGTCATTTGGTAATGACATTCTGTGAAACTGCAGTGTGAATTCAATTAAACAGTGAGTTAATGTATCATCTTCCTCTTTAAAACCCAGACTGATGTTCAGCACTATTCAAGGCAGACTGTTAAATGGTCGTTTGAGCTATCAAGCTATTTACGTTAAGGGAAAGTCTCCACGCAGCCACAGATCGTCCATATTTGTATTATTTGATAAAACATTCAGCAACTTCATCTACATAATAAACTTTTTACCTGATCTCTTGCACTTTGTCGTATTGAACATATGCAGCCTTTAGTGCTTACTTCAAGGTCTCCTGCTATACTGAAGCTTCAGTGTCCCTCATTTGTAAGTGGCTTTGAATAAAAGCATCTGCCAAATGAGTAAAGGTAATTGTTATTTATTGTCCTCCTTAGCTTCAAGGACGTGCAGGGCAATGTAGCTGTACAGCACATGCAAATAAATTACGCAGAGGGTCAGAGTGCACAGAAAAGCTTCAAATATGGAAAAGGTAGGAGCCTCCTCGAGCGTCTCCGACGGTACCATCTCATCTTCATTGGTTGTTTCTAGCTGCATGGTGTCAATGACTAAAGCTCAGGAAGCGGAGTTACTATAATTTAGGCCCATTAAATTGTGATCACTACATATTGATCTTGTTGCCGTGCTGAACGTTATCTTGTGATTGCAACTTAATTATCTCATTAACTCACCGGGACAATACTTGCCTGAGACAGTGGCTTATTTTGACATTTGCTGGAGTTCGGTCACAGACCCAGCCAAAACACCCCTACTATAGCATTGTCGCGACATAAAACCTTTATTTTCATCATTATTACTGAATAGTGATTCGTAATTATGCTGCCAATTGGGACGTCGAATCAAAAAACCCTTCTGTGTATGGAGGGCATGGACAAAGGTAATGCTGTCATTTCAGTTGGAGGGCTTGTTGTGGTCTGCGATTAATATAATTGGATGTTATTGCTCAGCCAACAACCACACAGCAGTTGAATGAGCCAGTGATGATGAACCATGGAACAGCTAATGCAAATCAGCAATTAGAATGTCAAAGCTTTGACTTAAGTATTCATTCACAAATCAACGGCAGAGTGATGACGTCACTGCAGATGAATGAAAGTGCAGGCAGTCTACACAAAGACGCCAATATTCACACAATACTCTGCCCTGGACAAGAATCAGTGCAAAAGCAAACACTGGAGATCTGTTGTCCTAGGATTTATGATTACCAACTACTATGATGACCACAAAGTCTGAGCATGAATTGTACACTGATTTCAGGATCCCTGACTATTTAATGAAGCTGTACAAATAATAGAAATCAGTCTGTATCAGGTCTGCAGCAGCACCACCATTTGCATGGGGTCTTCAGCACAGGAGTAGTGAGAACTGACAAGCACACAGTTCCTGGACAGATTTAAGAGCGTGTGGACGAGTCCACAAAACATGGGGTAAACAGTGGTGCAGCCAAATCCAATACAGTTGAAGTAAATGGTGACAGATTATTCAAAACGTAAACCCACCGCTCCATCGGCATAGTGGTGAGTAAATTGAGTGATTTTTTTATTTTTGGTTGAACTATCCCTTTAACTGTATCTTAACCATTCATGGACAACATTTGGGTTATATTAAAATCCCTGCAATATGTTGTAGAAAAAGGTTTGAATGTAATCATTTAGACTCTCCAGTACCCCACTGAAAGTCTCGCAAGATGGGGTATGACTCACAGCCTCTGACTGAGCATAATTGGTGGATTTGTTTGTCTGTCTACATTACATTACAAATCATTTAGCTGATGCTTTTATCCAAAGCGACTTCCAATAAGTGCAGTTAACCATGAGGGTACAAACCAAATACAGCAAGAAACATTAGCTTCGAAAAAGCAAAGTGCTACATGTAAACCCGCGGCAGAAGAGGTGTCGACCTTTTGCTGTCCTGATGAGGAGCTTGTGCAACCATTTGGGAGCCACGACAGCAAACAGTCTTAGTGAGTGGCTAGCTGTCCCTCGCAGTGAGGGAGCAGCAAGCCGATTGACGGACGCAGAGCAGAGTGGACGGGTCGGGCGGTAAGATTTAAATATACTTACTGATTTGTGAAACTAACAAATGTGTTCTGACTTATTAGCAACACTGTGGTTTTCATTCAGTCGACACCTAAGAGGCCTGAAAAGTGGAGAAAAGGTTCAGAGCTCCTGAAGCTGCTGCAGTCTGGTGCTTTATAATAGGGATCCATTTGGAGAGGGTTGTATTTATTTTGCCCAAAAAAAAGATATATCAGTAATTTTGCACTCTGTGGATAAATACAGCAATTTGGGCAAAGTGCCGTTTCTGTTTACATGAAAAAAATTGACCGTTAGCAGCCTAAAAGATTATTTTGTGAAGCTTCATGCACCTTCAACATTTGGTGAAAGTTTTGAAAGACAACAAAATGTAGTCTGAACATGTATTATACTTTTTTAGTTTGTATATTCAACTACTTTTATAAATCTAAGACTTTCTTTAAACTCATTTCAAGCACCAAACCAATCAAGAGATTGAAAGAGGTTGAAACAATGTCAAAAACTGAAGCACTTGGGCCAAACCATCTATGTGTGTTTAGTGCTCTAGGACAAAAGAGGGGCTCAGTATGAATAAAGCTCAGATTGATACTTGCTAAGATAGAAGGTTATTTGGCCACAACCATGCTCTACCCCCGACCATACTCCTGTTGTAATTTGAGATATTATAGGGGTACTTTTAAAAACGTCTTCTTGATCTTGTTTTCAACCCAGTTATTTAGCATATAATGTCTCAGTAACAGTTGAGATGCGTTGTTTGGGAAAACTGTGGCTGCACCTCGAGGATATCATTTGTTGTCTTGAGAAAATTAGATAATTATGCTATCAGCAATTTTGTGTTATGTTCAGTAAACAAGCTCATTAAAATCATACAGTGAGCTTGACTGTTTTTTAAACAAGTGTTTTTGCTCAAAGCAGATGAAAATTGGAGTTTATTTGAGCATATTTTCATTGATTTTTTTTTAATGGCAGCCTTCGGAGTGGAGCAGTATTCAAGCCTTCTCTGGCAGCTGAGATCAGTCAATCACACAGAGTATGTTTGATAGGGGTGCATGTCGCTCCCTGGCCAGGTACGGATACAGACAGAATAGAAATCACATGGGGGGCTATGGGGAACATTGTTTCATTGCCACAATGTTCCTGTCAGCAGTCAGCACAGTAAAAGAGCCCAACGGGACCTGTCAACGTCTGTCAGAAAGTGCACACAGAAAAGAAGGCAATGCCTCACTCGGTTTAGCAAAGAAATTGTAGAGCTACACACATTTGCACCATTAAACTCAACTGACTGCACCTTTCTACCGGCCTGTGCAGACACAAACACACACCGCATGCACTTTCTCACACTAACAATGTTCAGCCGAATGTTACCACAGCCTTCCATGGGAAGCTGCCCGTTCAGTTTATATTGTACTGCTTGAAAATAGTGTCTAAAAAATATATAGTTTTAGCTTCATTACACTCCAATTTTCTATAGAATTGATTTTTAAATGATTTCAACTGACTCCAAAGCACGACAGGCAGAGTCCCAGAGTACCTCGCTGAGCTTTCAAAACTATACTATCCCAATTTCTGCAATCATTAGAACTCTCTCACCTAATTATACAGCACCAGGCTATAAGACTGTTGAACTCCTGAGCTCTGTGAAAGTCACTACATCTGTTTAGAGCAACATATTCATTTACACATTATAATATTCATACACACAAAGAACTATATTTATTTATTTAGTTTATAATAATTCTCATTCTGCTACTTCTTTCTATTCATCATATTTCTAATCTACATAAAAATAAATGAGTGCAATAATTCATATCTGTTCATACCTCCCCATAACTGCTGCTAAATCATGACTGCACATGTTTATATTTCACCTTAGCACCTTATAATGTTTTATTATAATGTTTATTGGCACTTTTAATGGTTAATTTTATTTTTTGCACTAGTTAATGACACTTGCACTTTCTTGTTTATTTGCACTAGTGTATTGGTATTTTTGTATTTTTAGTTACTCTTATTTTATAATTTTTCTGACACTATTACATGTTGAGCTGCTTGAGGTGCCTGGGATTTAAGATTTTCATTGCCAACATGTTCGCTGTATCTGTTGTGCAGATGACAAATAAAACCTTTGAAACCGTGTCCCTGTGAGTGTGTTCAAATTGGTTGATTGTACATTTCACAGTTTGCGATGAATTTTAATATTCAGTGCAAGTACAAGAAATGTAGAGAAGTAAAGATGTTGATGTTGTAGAGGTCCTGACACAGACACATGATATTTGCTATTTTACCCATAACTGTGACAATTATAGTTAGATTTTTGAATTTAAGAAATCAAAGAAAATCTTGCCTAAAGATTAAAAATAATTTTAAAGCAAATTTGAATGGATTCTTCCCAAAATGTCTCCTACTTCACTGTGAAGTACATCCTTATTGCATATGAACCGTAGGCATCGGGTTTCCACATCACTCTAAATACTGTATGTTGCATACTAGATCACTAAATGTGACCCTATGACCCTGAGACCCTGTCAAAAACAGGAATTCAGCTCCAGTGATAAGGGTTTTATTATTCACACAAAGAAACACTTGGGGGCTTGCCTTCAATGGAGCTGCCTCTGACAGATGCAACATCTTGGGGCATCAGTCTCTCTTTGAGTATGTAGCAGGTGCTCTTGTAGATGAGTTATATTCACAAGGCTCACAACAATGATGTATCCATGGGTGTGCAAAATTATTTACTACCCCCCCATGGCTTGATGAGGCAGGATTGTGCCTCCTCTGTGAATATTTTACCTGAAGACAGCCTGTAAGGGCTGCTAAGCAAGGTGACACACTTGTTGAGAAAACCACTTCACTGCATATTTTGTATTTATTTCTGAAAGTGTACTAGCTGCTTCAATGGTTAAACAGGTTACAAGAGAGTCAGTCATATCCCCCCCATCCTCTCCATCCACATGACAGACATGACAACCAAAAGTAAAGAAAACGTTAATAATAAAATGTTAATAATAATAATAAAAACAATAAAAGCAGAACAAAAAAGTGATAGAAATAATGGTGAAAGGTCTTGAAAGATGTACCCACAGTTACAATGCTCCAGAGTTAGAGTCCTCGAATCGCAAATATTATAAAAAAAAATACATAATCATAAGGAATATTCAGCATTTTTCTCATCTAAATAAAGACCAGGTATTACATTTAATAAATGTGAACAGGGGTTTAAGTCAAATTTTATCTAAAAAATGATTTGGTGAAATACTTTGGCAGGTCATATTGCCAAAATCGGGCGTTTGATCTTTCTGAAGTTTTACATCTGGCGCAGGTTGGTAAATTATCTCTAGAGATTTAATGCATCTTTACAGGAGTACGATAAAATGATTGAATTAATGTATTAATTAAGTTAGCATCTTTAATTTCGTTACCTGCAAATGCTTCGCCAAATGTTGTCATCCAAGACGATCCCTAAATCTCTTTCCCAAATATTTACTAAGGCTCCTTCTGATGAATAGAAATTGACAGTTTGTTTGTATGAGCATGTCTTACAATAACACATGTGACTCCAGATAAAAGGTCGACCATACAGTTTTAATTTAACCACATGGCCAGACTTAGCAATCGGGAAGATGGTCCTTGGCAAGACATGTGACCGTGACGCTGATGGTCAGTGTGGCTTCGCTCCAGACATGTGTCGAGAAGAGACAACCACACATTGCAGCACTCCCCCGATCTGGGCTTTATGGCAGAGTAGCCAGACGGAAGCTTCTCCTCAGAGAAATATACATGAAAGCCTGCTTGGAGTATGCAAAAGGCATCTAAAGGAGTCTCAGACTGTGAGTTACAAGATTCCTCTGGTGTGATGAAAGCAAGAGTGAACTATTTGGCCTCGATTCTACACATCGTGTCGTGAGGAAAGCAGACACAACGCTTTGAGGTGGTTGTCCAGGTTGGGTTTTTTGCTCTGGTATTGTGTGTCTTTACAAATCATGTCCAGTCAGTTTCATTTACCACAGGTTGACGCTAATGAATGGAGACGATAAATAGAGAAATAGGACAGACCTCGGCAAAACACAAAGTATCATAGCAAGTGGCCTGAATACATCAATCATGTCAAATTGCAATGTTTCCTTTTAATACATTTGCTGTATCAATGTCTCCACAGCAGGGATTGACATTATGTAATACTAAACCTGATGTTAGCCCAGGATCAATTGATTTTCAGAACCATTAAGCAGGCAAATAAATATATGGGATTTCTTAAAGCACATCGTAAAGTACTGACTCTGCTGCAGCCACAAACATTCAACTTGCTCTACACCAGTGGTCGGCAACAGACGGCCCGCTGGTCAGAACTGGCCTGCCAGTGATAACCTTGAACTGATGCAAAATCTTTTGACATGCCAGCAACATGTAGAGAGTCACTTCGTCTTTTGCAATCTTGCCAAAAACGGCACAAATGTTTTTGTTGCAATGCTTTTTTTTTTTTCCGAGCTGAATAACAGTGGTTTTAATGTGAAATAGCTGACATGCAATGTGTGATATGTTCAGTTAAATAGTTCAAACTTGTAAATAAGCTACACAGGGGAACAATGACAAACTAAAAGTGACTACAAACACTTTCACTGAAGAAAAGACACCAGCTTTACATTCATGAAACCAGGTAGGATGAACACAAAGTTATTTTTCTAAACTTCTTGGTATCCCTGTTTTCGTTGTCATCTTTTCTAGATTTTTTTGAAAAGGACCTTTTCTCTTGGCTTCCTAGCTTAACATGAACATTTGCAGTATATTTCCTCTGTACACAGCAAGGGGTCACTTACGCCAAGGTAGTATTCTCCAAAGCACATAGAACAAAAAAATTTATATATATTATAAAACTACAATTTGTACAATTTAGATGAAACTAACAAGTGAAAACATCATGAGGATTATTCTACATTAAATTTCTGCCAATAGTTCCCTTTCACCTAAATCTTACACACTGGACCTTTAAGTATTTGGTTTATTGTCAGAGCAAAGGTTAAGTCAAAATATCAGCGATACAATATATATGTGATATATGTAGATATGTGCCGAAGACATCCTTTGGAGTCTGTGCAGAACTGATCAGGGGATGGAGCTGCGTTATTGAGACCCCACTAATACACACACCTAATCAATCATGACATTTCACCCCATTATTATGTATTAAACAGTTCAATTAAATAACTTCAGGCAAGGTTTATGACCTTTACTGCAAGTGGTAATTGAGACACTTTGGCTTCACTGTTGGGGAGCTGTCAAGTCGTCCATCTTCATATACAAGTCTATGGTTTACATTCGTTTTTTCTCATTCTGTCCTGTATTAAACACAAAATATCCACACTGCAGCTTTAATGCTGAGACACCAGCACACATCTGTGGCTCACACATCTTTCTGACTGAACAACAAAATATGATGACAGTGGAGCAGTTCACTAAGTACTCCATAACAGCTTCACCCATTATCATCTTCTTTCATTTGGTCTGTATTTAAATGTCCAAGATTTTTTTTTTTTACCATATTACAGACACTAGGATTGTTATAAAAACATTAAAACATTTTTCCTTTTTGGTTGAACAGGTCATTCCTTTGCATTCTGCTTGATATCGTGTCCCACCATACACAGAAGATGAAGTAGGGAGCTGCTGGAGACCAGCTCCATGCGGATGAAGGAGGTATTACCAATCACCCGCTCCGTAGACTCGTAAATCACACCAATGCCACACAAATCAAAATTAACCCAAGAAAGAAAGAGCATCAAACTGTCAAAGGGGCAGTCAACATATCAAAATGATAAGGTAATTGTCATAAAAATCCATCTCACTGGATATGAACAGTGGAAGCTGATGTATTCTTATTCGTATTACCTGACATGAAAAATGTGTTCATTAAAAGGGGAGATGGTGTTTTTAGGACACAATTTATACTGCAATAATCAAATACATCAGTGAGGCAGCCACCCTGTCAATTTATCACATGTGTAGATTTTATATTTGCCGTCCTGGTTTACGAGCAGCAAGTCTGTCATCCATGAAAGACATTAATCTTTCCATCATTTCAGAAAACATCTGTCTGGCTACTTATAAATCCTCCTTGTATAACTAACCATTTCATGTATGTCTTACTGAGCAGCAGGTGTCAGGGCAATTGCTTTGCACACTGTCAAGCAATGTCGCAGCATTGCTGGGCTGCTGAGTCATATATACACATTGCTTTTTAACATGGTGCAAGTACTGGCGCTTAAACTTCATCAAAAAGTGCCTACGGACGGAAAATATATCATTTACAAACTGAAGAAAAGGATAAAGATACTAACCAAATGTCTTAATTAGCTTGAGGGCTGCTCGTGTTGCTTTGGAGTGGAAAAGGTTCAAAATCATGCATGTCAGCTTTTCTGAGAGAAAAGAAATATCTCTGTCTATATCGCGCTTCAGTGAGGACTGCGAGGCTGACCCTCCCTGTGAACTCAAACCGACTACTATTAGAATCTCTAAGCACTTCCTCCGCCTTTGTCTGTACGCCTCGGTCTCCAAACTCCACATCCCTCCATCAGATCAGCATGATGGAATAGTGGGCTGCCAAGCCACAGGCATTTAACAACATCTGAATAGCTGCCAGGCATTTCATATGAGATTTTCAGACAGCAGAAGAAAAGGCCTGCGATTTGTCAGATTGGGGAGCGCTGGATGCTGCCAGTCTCCTCAACACTCTGCCTATTAAACCCTCGGCAGGGGGGATTCCCGAACCCCACTGCTGACTTCCAAACAAGACGAACATACAGCCAGATACCGCAGTGCTAATTCTCCTTTCAACTGTTTCTCCAGCTGAATGTATTTCCTTTAGGCTGTCTCTGTGAAGAGCTGTGCCTCACATATGCCTGTGAAGGCTCAACATCAGTTCAAACTCTCTCCTCCTCTCAATCTGAGCACCATTGTCTGCCTTCATGTCAAGGCTAAACTGTCCTGACTCCCTCTGGCAACAGTCACGTTGCTCCTTGAGGTTTTCTTAAAATAATAATTACATACGTGCGCACACACACACATCTTCATCTGAACCTTCTCACTTACAAAAGAGGAAAAACATAAGATAAAATCTCCTGGTATGGTGAAAATACTGTGGGATATCTCAGAGTCCAGCAGGAGTATGGTAAAGTTGCTATGGTAACACATTTCCTGCAGGTGACTGTGTAAACAGATTTAGGTGAATAATACCCGGACCACACACACACACACAGATGCAAAACAAACTTAGTTTGCAGGATTTTGACTTAATCCAACAAATATGAGCCATTACAGAGGAACTAGTGGCCTGAGAGTTAAAGATACATTCAGAAAGTATTGAGAGATGGACCAACAAATTGATATTAGACTCTGAATCACAATATAATAAACTCTTAGATTTTCTTTTGTCATTTGTTGTTTTGTTTAGATATATTTCTTTAGCTCTATATTCTGATCCTGTATTTTTCAATCTTTTTTAAAATGTTTGCTGCCAATAGTCCAAAGGGTTTTATTGATTTAAGTATTATTTACGTCATCAAAGATGAACCAGGATCAGTTAAGACTTTTTAAGTTTGCACTTTGTTAATTTCCCAATCTTGGGAAAGGAATTCTGATTCTGACATGTCTCCATTATCCTGGTGCACCAACATCAGAGGTTTGACAAAACAGCTCGCATCTTTAGTCCTATTTTTACGCCTTCATCCGTTTATATCATGGCTAATTGTCACGTTCAATTAGCCATTAGCAGCTCCTGTTTCCAGTGTAGCCCCAAGTGCACAGACAACTAACACTGGATTCATTTGATATCGAAAAACGATTGAACAAGATGATTCTCAGGCACAAGCTGGAGTTATATGGCTACTTGAGTGCAAACAGAAGTGCATTTATAGGCATTAAATCCATTGGAGATTGCATGTGAAGTATAAGACATGCACAATCTGAGAATGTGGGGAAAGTTTGTGTGTTCCCATTGATTGAGTTGTGTAACAGTAACATAACACGCCTGCTCCCTTTGTTGAGAAGCAGCCAGATATTCGGGCATATAGCTGTGACACTAAGTTGGCATTGTTTTCAGAACGCTGGGCCGCACCTGTCCCCGTCACCTCTCCCTTTTCACACAGTGTCTTTGCCTCTCACCTCCACACCTGCACCTCCCCCTTCAACTCGCCTCGCAGTCTGAAAACCTCTGATCCTCCGATCCTCGTTCATCAGTCCGTACATGTTCTGCGGCCATGGCCTCCACTGCTGACGGCGACTGCTCACCTCTTCTATAGTTTGTTGCGACCCAAGCAGAGACAGAAAATGTATTACTTCAGAGATTAAAGCCATACATCACTTTCAAAATGTTTTCAACAGTCAATGTTAGTGAAGTTATAAAGTCAATCTAAATATTTTTAGGTCTGATTGTTTTAAATCTCCTGAGGATGAGGTGTACCGCCTGTCGCTGTGAAAACGTAAGAAATAAATGCGTATGGTTCAGCAGACCATCTGTCGGTGTATTTGGTTTTATAAACCACGGCACATAAAGCTGGAGAAAACTTCATTTGTGAGTTGGTGTTTCATCCACTGTGTCTCTCCTCATTTCTTTGGTTTTCAAACTGAGATCACCTAAAAATCGGAACACCACATTCATTTTGGATCACTTTACCTGATTTTTGTGTATTTTGGGCTTGTTCAGCACTTTTTTAATGTTCTTACCTCACATGCATCCTATGTCTGACATAATATATATATTTTTAATTAAAATGTATACCAACCCAAACAGTGTGTGATTAAGGCTTTTTAATCACTTAAATTAGTATTAGTTGGTTGTCCAGGGTTAACAAATGGATAGTTAAACAATTTATATACACATACATCGCATTCAAATGTAAGAAATTAAACAACAATTTATTCTAATGACATGAAATTATCTTTATGAATTGAAAGTTGTGAATTTAAAGGTTGCTTCTTTCAAGAAGACAAATCAAATGATTGGCTGTGGTCTAAACTGTACGATGACGGGTACGCCAAAGCTCCACATATGCAGTAAAACTAAAATAAATATGCACTTAGTGTTTTAATAAAGATCACATAAGACACTTAAGAACAGTGAGTAGGTGTGTGAGTCAGCAGACACGTGGGAACCAAGCTAATGACATTAAGTGAGGAAGCTTAAAGCTCCCATCTTAATGCATGCAGCACTGTTTAGATAATTGGTGCAAACAAATAGATGCAAACCCCCGTAGCTGAAGTGAGGATGTGGTCGGTCAGCCTAAATGCTTTACTTGAAACATATTAATGATTATTGATTGATTCCTGGCTGAGAGAATGCATTACAGGGGAAAATGCAGAAGATCCAATCAACCCAGTATCCCCCTGAATTACATTCCTATCAGAGGACTCAGGACCTCTGCAGGGATGAGTGTGCTCTGAAGTGGGAGAGAAATGATGCAGAGCCGGGGCTGGTAAAATGCAGCCGTAGCCCCAGGAATAAGCAAATCCACAGCCAGAGCAGCTGCAGCAGCACTCACAGCCAGTGGCTGTTTACTGTCAGAGCCTGGCCTTTTGAAATGAGGAATGAGCAATAAATGCATCATGTAAAGTGACACATCATCTCCCCCTTCCTGCAGAATCTGCAGTGTTTATAACGGGACTAGACCAACACACTAACTGTTCCTCTGGTCTCATAAATGAGATGGATGGATGTAAATTTGAAATCGTATTTTCATTACATTTGCAACATATTAGAAATATGCTTCCAATTGAGTTTCCTACTGATTCTTGTCACTTAGTGTATTTTATTATGCTGATGCTCTTTACAACCAGTGCAATATCATTACATTTATTTTATTTTTTATTCAAATGCAATAAGCACATATTCATTTTAGCTGGAAATGATTTACTTTGCATTCTGGGTCCGCTGATGATGCATGTGTATGGCGGTAAATGTTTTACATTTTAAATGAACTAAACTTGAGGAGCACGTTTAATCTCATTGTATCCTGTACGATGACAGTAAAGCTTTTTATATATTATCTTTAATACAGCTATGTGAATTTTCAGAGAGACAGTCAACTCCCAACAGGGGGAAACACTTTAGCAGTGTCCATTGTTTAAATCTCAGTTATTTCTTCTGTACATTTTGTTCTCAGACAGGTTTTTCTTTATTGCCCTCCCTCAGACCTGATGAAGATATAAGTGAAGAGAATTGTTATGAAGCTCTCATCTTATGAAATAAAAAGCATTTCAGGAAAGCGTGATCCCATGTTGCCCTTGTTTATAAGCTAAGCAGGCAGAAAAGGTAATCTTTCATCAGACTTTAATGTTTACCTCACAACAGCGTGCCTCAGTATAATGAAATGATATGTGGTTGTCTTTAATTTGATGGGTTCAGAGAAATATGTTGCTGTTTGTTAATGCATGCTAATGTATACTGCACATACTGCATAGGAAATGAAGCTGTCACAATATCCTATATTCAATTAAATTGTTATCATGGCTAATAATTCTTACTCACAATATCATATTAACAACAATAATAATGTCAAATAAGAATGTTTTTTTGCTTAGGAATTATTCTCAAACTACAAATAAATACAAACACTAATAGACAGGAAACTATCATTCAATCACCAATCAAATTATATTTGGTGTGACATCCTCTGCCCTTAACCCTCAACAACAGTTAGGGAAAACTACTAAAAAAAAATTTTAAGAGGGGAAAAAGAACGTAGAAACCTCAGAGAGAGCCACACGTGAGTGATCCCTCTCCCAGGACAGACAGGAGTGCAATAGATGCCACACGTAATACTAATACTTAGCCTCTGGGGTTGCTCAGACATACAAAGATGACATCATTAAGTGATCAACAGTGGTAGAAGCAATCATCAATTCCAAAATATTGCACCACCCCTTATATGAAACAGTCATTGTGATCAAATCCTCACATTCTCTGCAAAATATGTGGACATTCCTTCTGTAGTGTTCTATCCCTTCCTCATATCTCCTGAGCTGCCATGGAGGAACGTACTGAGCATTGTGATCAATGTTACACAACATTGTTCATATACGTGAACAGCTGATGTAGTTTACATGAGCCCTCCGATCTGTGAAAGCTGCCCCATGTGCTCACCTGCTCTCTCCACCAACTGCTGACCTTCACTTTGCATCACCGCTGCACATGCAACGCCTCCGCAGCACATCATGCACTCATCCACAGGCTGCTTTCATGGCTAAACTTGTTGATTTCTACACCCTTTGTTTGTTTGCTTCCCCTTAGGGCGTAATAAATGGCTTCACGTGGACTCCCTGTCTTGCCACAGTCCCTGAGCCACTCTGTGACATAGCACCAATGGATTTCTTTCAGACAGCCACTGCTCGTCATTCATTTCAATATTATGAAAATAATAGTTTGATCATTTTTCAAACTGACACTGTTATGTTTTTTTAAATATATTTTCCTATAAAACTGTTAGTGTTAATACAGACTAAAGAGCAGTTTGAAAACTCTTTGGGCTGGTGTGTTGATAACTGCGTGTACACCTGCAACATTTCTGACAAAATCAAAACCCCAAGGAAAAGAAAAGCACAAAGCTCTTAACCATGTGGTTTGTACTCAAAAAAATATGCCTTCTAAAACATTATGTGTGATACTAAAGCTGAGGTGTGGAACTTTTTTCTGTTATTGATGGTAAAAACATATCATGCACAGCGAGTGGCAGCTAGTGATTTATTTGAATGAGCCTTCCTCTTCTAACCGTCAGAGTAAGACAGAGATGGAGGCTGTCAATCAATACATGAACACACTTCAGGTCGACAACTTTTCAACCAAGGCCTCAAGCTATTACAAGTTGCTGGGAGACGTGGTTATGGCCGAGTCACAGGTTAGCAAGGTCTCCAGCTTAATGCTCCATGTGAAGGATTTAGTTCAGATATTGAATAAACTATTCATAAAGGTGTTTGTCAGTGTACACATACTTGACACTAGGAATTGCTGTATACATTAACATAGTTATATAGAAAACAGGTCATATGCACAATTTGAATTTTAACGTGCGTGGTAGGAAATGTAATGTATACAATAAAGGCTTCATTATTAAGGACATTATTAATCAGGGTCATTTTCATATCCTGACAAAACATGCTCAAATGAGTGAGGGGATATTATGAGAATTAACATGAAACAGAACAAACACAAATCGAAAAAACCTGACGCAAAAAAGCACTAAGTTTGATCCCATGCATAACAGAGCCCGAGTGAAATATACTGTATGCGCACACTTAGAAGCTAGGATGAGGGCTGGCTGCCTGTGAGGATGGTCAAACTTTATAGATGTTTCCATGGCACACCGACAGCAGAATTTCTTACGTTGCTGCCGAAAGAGAGCAGGGATAGAGACATCGAGACAGAGAAAGCGGAGGAGTGAGGCAAAGAGTGCTGCTAACAGTTCTACGAAGCAACGGCACAAAACTCAAAGTTCAGTCAGACAACTCCAAATGGCTGCAGTAGTAGAACAGGATTGTGTTTGGCGTCTAGGCTCCGACTTAATCGCTCCCGATATGATTACACAGATATAATGGCAGTGAGGAGATATACTTGTAACCCCCCGTCAGAGACTACAGGAGCTCGCACTGCTGCTGCAGCATCACTACCAGTTGCTTCAGCCCCTCCACCATTCCAGCATCCACTACATTATATCCATTATACACTACACCATATTGCACTGCCATGGACAATGTTACTCTATGGAAGAGGACCTGCTCCACATGCCTTATGGCTATCACCCCCTGAACCATCACAAACTGTGCCTGTGGAGCAGGTCCTCTCCCGTGACTACACCATTTTACACTGCCATGTTTCTACAGTAGCCCAGGAGAGACAAGTGAAAGTATGGCACTAGAGAGGGCCTTTCTTTTTTTATTGTACCTGATGGTCACTTGGAAAAGGAGGGTGAGGTGCAGGGTGTTCAGTTGGTTGCTATCTGCAACTTTACCAATAGAAGCCACTAAATCCTACACATTGAACCTTTGGGTAACATCATTACATCATTAAAGCTTTAAACTTTTATAGACTTTATAATAAACTACCGCAATTAACCATTTACTAATATTTGGCCTCATAATTGCAATATAATCAGTCATATGAAAAAAAAAAAATACAGAAATGGAGCCTTTTTTTTTTACTATACCATACACAATAAAGAGGACAGGAGCCTCCATATTGGAGTCTGCAGAAAACCCATACTCTTACCATGGATTGGAAGATAAGCTTGAAGTTACCAGAAACCTGCACCACCAAACTGGTTGTATCCCAACCAGCCCCCAGGTCTTAAAGAAAAAGCTCTTGCAGGATGAGCTTAAAATTTATGGATATCTAAACCTGACCTTTGGGAATACAGCCTCAAGATCCTGGAATCCAACACATAACGTGGTGATGAAAAAAAAGGAGAAACTGCTCTTCAGCAAGCACTGATTCCATGTTTGGCAAACCCAGAAACTAGTAAGACAAAAACTTGTACATCAGAAACGCCCAAAGTCAAGAAAAGCAATCGAGTGTATGCAATTTAATAGGGCTCAGAAAAAAAATCGATTCCTGATTAAAATCGATAATTTAAACGATCCGATTTCTATTCATCAAAATGAGAAATCAATCTTTTAATATGCATTTTCCCATGAGTGACCCCGTTTTACATAAGAACAGCAGCAACATTTTCCTTCATCTCATATCTGTGTCTGGAGACGGAGCGAGACAGAGTTTACACTCGCAACACACACAGTCCCCGGACCCCGCCCACACTCAACAGAGCGACATACACAGTGAAGCAGCAGAGATACATGATCCAACAAAAAAATAAAAAAAAAGAATAACTAATAAATGTGATAGTCAGTATGTGTGTGAAGCGCAACGAGAAGACACACACACACACACACTGCTAGAGGTAATGGTGGAATACCAAACTAATACAATCATAATTGCCCCATCCTGTTTACCGAGCTGGTAACATATGCCCTGTGCCAAATGTTTAATATGTTTTCAAGAGCAATTTTTGGTATCAGAGCCAGAAAGTCCATTTTATTTATTTGTTTTGGTTGTGGGCACAACAGAACACACCAAAACTACTACCAGTGCCACAGCAAACCACAAATCAACAGGTGAACTCCCACTGCACCAGCCACTCCTGTGACCGGGGGCCAACAACAGCTGCAGCACCACAAACAATAAACAGGCAGATTAACACTGTGCTTCACATACTAAAATACAGGAAATAAAACAATATAAAATAAACTGCAACCAGCACTGTGAAATGAACACAGCACATTGTATTTTCAGTATAAACACCACAGTTTAAAAGTAAAAATACATTTTCATATCTCACCACTGCCACTAATGCTGGCCCGTTATGACCTTTTACAAAATAAATGATAAATTGTTGGAAGCCTCAGGGTGCATCTGCACCACCACATTATCCCAACAATCATACATTTATAATTAAAACACAAAATGTTTGTTTCTTACCTAGAGGACACGTGCACGGGTGTGATCACAGGGGCAGGAATGAGTGCTGTTGCACCTGTGCTTCATCAGCCTCTTAACTACTGAGGTGCTCTCACCTTGATTTACTGAATTGGGCCTGGGTCCTAGTGCCCCCCCACCTACACTTGCATAGTTCACAGCTTTGGTTCTCTCAAAATGTCTTTCATATCTAAAAAGAAAATTGTACTATACACTGAAATGTCCCTAACCGAATCGATATTGAATCAAATCCTTGTGAATTGGAATCGAATCAATTTGGGAAATCAGCGATGATATCCAGCCGTACAGTTTAATGCATTCAGGATTGCACTGCAATTTTATTTGATAAATGAAACAACTGAACAAAGACATGGCTCACCACAGTCGGAACCAACCCCGCAGGTCAGAATCAGTAGTTCACATGAAGGATCAGGGCCATTCTTCAAGGATATTAAGGTACATATTTTAAATAGGGAGGGCAGGTATGACAGCCGTTATTATCCATCAATTCTGCCTTGTCAAGAGAATTGTAGATGGGATTTCTAAAACTCCAACGTCTATAGTTTCAACAGCCAGAGGCATTAATCAACTAACTGACGTTAATGGCCTTAAAAATGACCCCAAAAATGTAATAAGTACCAATTATTTACCAGGCAGAACTGAGGAAGTCTCTTGAAATTGAGGTAAAACACCTTTAGATATCTTAAGACCTGGCATTAACATCTATGTATGTGTACATTGTGTGTATGTTTATGTGTATGAACATTCCCGTCCACATATTTCCTCCTTTTTTTGTTTAATTGTTTTACCATAACATGTATGGTTATTATATATAAATATGTAAAAAAAAACATTTGTCTTTGCTAAATAAAAATAATGTATTTGTTTATTTGCATATAGAGCAGCACGATTAGTAGTCCTGCAAGTATCTACCACCAAATTGTTCTTGGTTAAACTTTTCTAGGATATCACGTGCATAGTTTACAGTGCTCCATCCAAATATGGAGGGAAGTTGCAAACGTTGGTGCAATTTTTCTCCCTTTTATTGGCCCCAGCCTGCATTTTATCAACACCTACCAGCTCGAGAGGCTTTAATGCTGAGAGACTAATGCACCCTCCCCACTGCTGTAGGGCTGTAAGAGGTCTCAGGGTCTCCAATAATCCACCATCATGAGTCACCTGTAAGATACCCACAAATGACCGTCTACGAAGTGAGATCTCCTCAGTTATTCTCATTGGTTTGGCACGACTGAAAAGACACACACACAGACGCACAAAAACACACACAAAGTATATATAGGCTACCCTTCACCAGCTCAGTGGAGCTGAATTGCCATGGCAACGCAGGGCTAAAGAGATTTCCAAGTAGCAGCGCTATGGCAGGAATTCAAAGAGGCGACGTCTATAAATGCAAATATCTTGTGGCGAGAGACAATCAGATGCTAAATGGGGTTAGCCAACGTTCCAGCAATCCCCAAGACAAAAGAGCAACTATTTGATTTAAAGACAAAACCCAGCGTGTTACATTATACATGAATTTAGTTAAGTCTTTAAAGTAAAGAAAAGTGAACAGCATGCGAGGTAATTAAACTCTGAGTTTGCCCATTGTTTAGAACCAGATGATGTCACACAAGATAAATACTTGTTTGTGCAGTGCATTGTTAAGAGAAACGATCTGTTACACAATGCTCGATCGGTTTCTTCACATTGGTCTGTCCTGCACGTAAAGCAGTTGAATCATCTCCACAGCTCATTGCAGCTCAGACCGGTACAGTGGAAAATGGAGCAGGGTCTGGTAATTGCTAACACGTCCACAGTGCCATCCAGTAACATGTTGCCATAGCCTGCAGTCCCGTGTTATTTCAGCTGATCTTGCTTCATGTCAGGCAGCTATACAGTGGGATGCTGCGGGTTCAGCAATGGTCTGAGCAAAGTGTGACTAAAAACAGAGAAAAAAAGGAGAAAATAAAATGAATATTAATGGAAGATGAAAACACAAATCTGAAAGTGTTGCACTATAATTTTCAATACTTATTTTTTCATAATATACATTAATTTGGCAGATGTGTAGTTACACGTAGCTAAAATGAATGCAGTCCAATACGAAGGTCCTGCGATACATTTTACCTTCAGGGAGTTTATATTGTGTTACGACAATAATCTAAGTTCATACTGACATTGTTTTACTCTTGCGTTTTGGAACTGTATTGCATTATACAGAGGTCACTATATAGATAGAGGTCCACAGCAGCACCATCTCAACTAACCTCCTAAAGGTCAACAACTGTGAGTGTTTCAGTGAAACCACAATCTGCACAGCACGCTCACTTCACGTAGCAAGAAAGCATGCTTATTATCACCATGTGATTATTTCAGGGAATGTCGGTTCAGGGAACATCCCCTTCAAAAGATTCCTCCATTGTGAACGCCCTGCAACGTCACACACGTTGACATAACTTCCTCCATGTGTTACCCTGGTAACGTTAACACATCAGATACCTGTTGCTGCTACTGTGGAAATATAATGGTACACTGGGCCTATTAAAATAATATACAGTTTATATGGCCTATTGAGGAGAACTGATGCCGTTACTAAACCTTTTGTGTTGGAATGTATGTGATTTATGGGAAAATGTAATTTGATGAATTAACAAGATATATGTTGTCATTATGAAAAATATAATTTATACAGATTGAGTACAGATTGTTACATATTGATTATATGCATATTTTAATTACGTAATATTCAAATTATTTTGTCCCTAATTACTTAATCGGAGGACGTGTCATTCAAACTGTTTGGCGCAAACCCCAGATTTCAGTGCTTGCACTTGAAAAATCTGGTTTACCCTTGGCAATTAGCAGCAACAATTAGCTTTATCAACAACCTGCACAGCAGTGACATCATGTGGTAGCTTACTAATGCCAGATCGAACTGCAATATACTATATAGCGTGGTCAAAGGTTGTACAGACTTCAAAGTTAAAAAGGTTAACCATACAATGTATCACATGACGAGGTGAAAGCGGTTGCTCTTAGGAATGAACCCTCAGAGAAATATCTCCTGAATCTGCGGCTTAATGGAGTTTTACAATATTTTCATATTATCATTTGAACATGTACTGAGAAAAAAGACAATTTGACATAAAAGGGCACTAAGGTAATAAGGGACCACCAAAGATATTACAATTTATTCTGAGGAGACAAATGTGTGCTCCTAACTTCATGGGAATCCCTCCAGTAGTTTTTCAATTAAATTTCAAAGCAGTTCCTGCCGAGCTTGACCAACATACACACTGATTGGTGGCTCTGTAAGGACAACACAAGATATCAGAGGGACTGCTTGATGTTCTAAAGATCTACACCATCTTACCACCATCACTAAATTGTATACAAAGTTGTCTCTCAGAATAAACTTGTTTCTATGACATGATAGGGGGGAATGTCTTCACTTACATTGTCAATGAGAAAGTCTTGATAAGTTAGTTATCCTTTAGTAAAAATATGTTTAGAGCTTTAAAAAACACATTATACATATTGCATTATAATCCAGAAAATGCCACAGAGCATTGTCATGAAATGCAAGAAATGAATGAAACATGCAAAATGTGATAATGTGTAATATCACAGTGACTATGATTTGCGATAACGCAATAAATAAAAATAATAATAAAAAAAATAATAAGAATAAAAAAAATACTGTACATTTGAATTTTTTTAACTTCTTTACTTCTTGATTATGTCTGATTTCTAAAATCTTTCGATCGCTGCTGGAACAAGAAGAGCTGCAAAAAGAATTTTCAATGTTGAATGTTGGTGACAATGTTAAACAATGACAATAAAGGATTCTGATTCTGATTCTGATAAACAAACATAAACTATCCCTGGCAACGGGACAGCTCCTCAGCTGGGAGAAGGCGCACAGCCTGGCTGCAACACCACCAAGTCCGGGGCAGACACCTGGAGCCATGCACGGCTCCACTAAGCCCACTTACTGTGTTAATTTGGAGTCTTTTCATACATGTTTGGACCGTGAAAACTTAGTGGCTTTGTCAGTTATTTACGCCTTCTCTCTGTGTTGTGCCTACTGTGCCAAACCAGACCAAGCACACCACCGTCTCCTCCAGCTCTACATACATTTAGAAGTTTACGAAGGCATTTCTTACCCAGACTGAGTTAACACATGTCTAATCACACTGTTTGTGTGTGAATGTGTGAGAGAGAGATAGCAGAAAAAACTTTTAAGGGAGTGATAGACAAAGCCTCCTCCCCGTTCCCCAACACAAAGATAGTTATCTCTACCCTGCTCCCCAGATAGGACTCCCACCCTGCTCTCATCCAAAGGGTAAATGCACAAATCTCCAGAGAATGTGCAATGAAGCCAAATGTTTACTTGGCGCCCCACCCCACCCTGGACCAGCACAGCACAGCCTGTAACACCAAGTGCACATCCTCAAGGCAACAGTCCCAATGTTTGCATAGACCCTAAAGGACGTCGCACTCTCCTGAAGATTGAGCACATCCTCTAGAGCTACAGAGAGATTAGCACTACACCTAGACCAACATCTAGAGGGCCTGCAACCAGAAGGCACCCTGCTGTTACACCAAGAAGACACTCTGCTGCGATACCCAGAAGACACTCTGCTGCAATACCCAGAAGACACTCTGCTGATACTATCAGAGGACACCCTGATGCTACACCCTGCTGAGCGCCCAGGCCCACCGCCCTCCAGCCAACCCCATACAACACATATGCACAGGCTGTGAGCAGAGTAAGCCCCAACCCTGGCGGAGCCCCACCCTGCGACCTGAGCATAAACCAGATGCTCAGCGAGCTACATGCAATCATGGTCAAGGCCTAAACCACCGGATTAAGATACCACAAACCATGGAATACAAATTATTTATTATAACAGACCTTATCTTTACCCTCAGCACTCTAATTGACAATCACATAAACTGAAACAAAAGCAAATTATTCTCCTGCTTTGTTGACTTGAAAAAAG
This sequence comes from Paralichthys olivaceus, assembly GCF_024713975.1. Lineage (NCBI taxonomy): Eukaryota > Metazoa > Chordata > Actinopteri > Pleuronectiformes > Paralichthyidae > Paralichthys > Paralichthys olivaceus. The sequence goes on from NC_091109.1 coordinate 13,611,982, forward strand.
CCATTGAATCAATTTGCACAAGGGTCAGCTGTATAAACTGTTACAAAGTGGTGTTGGGGGAAAAACATATGACATCATTAAATCAGTGTACGCAAACAACAAGTGCGCTTAGTGCGAGTAGTTACTATACATAGATTTTATGACAAAATAATGCAAAAACTTCCATATCCGTTCGGCTAAATACAGCAGCAAGATTTGTGACCACCATTAAGACTGTCAATCACCTGTGTATTCCCAAAAGGCATTTGCACTGTGCTGATATCTGTACATAGACACACTCACTCTACATACATACGTTTATATAGATCTCACTTACTTGTATTTATATTTTTAACTGCAAATCCACATTTTTCTATTTTTTTAACTTATATTTATATATTTGTAACAGCACATTCATAATTCTTCTATGTAATTATTTTTTCGTTTTTACACTTGTTTGGCAATGTAAACGTGTCCTTCCCATGCCAATAAAGCTCTCTTGAATTTGAGAGAGAGAGAGAGAGGTGGCTGATGAGTGCACTGCTCTGAAGAAAGATTAACTCATTCATATATAGTATTGATCATTATGTGATGATCAGTGTTGATATTGTGTCAATGAGCGAAACAACTTTTAAACTGTAGCGATTCAGAGAGAGAGAGCTAGAGAGAGAGCGAGAGAGAGAGAGAGAAAGACAGCACGAGAGGGAATGAGAGAGGTACTGTGTGTGTGTTCAAAGGTGTGTTACTTTTCCCTCAGGTTCTGGGATCAAAAGGCTTTTATGACAATTCTTTTACATAATCAACCGCTCATAGTGATGAATCTGACCCGGGACAAACGTGAACACTAGAAGTTTCTACAGTAGAATTTAGACTTAGAGAGGTGGCTCTGACAAATTCTCTGTTCCCTCTATTCTCTTCCCACAATGATTCATTCTGGGAAATCTGTGAATGATCTGAATGTCTTATTTTATTATCTAAGGCAGTAGGGCTCCATATGATGTCAAATATATTTGACATGCAGAGCGTGAAAGCTGACGCATGGAACACCATTTATCGTAGTTTTTTGCGATATATATATTATGCTCGTTGATATTGTGATGATAGATTTTCAAGATATCGTGCAGCCCTAGTACAATGTGTTCATTTTAAAAGAGCAGACATTGTTTTTCTTTTGCACCGAACGCCGTTAATAGCTCATTTCTATGAGAGGATAGTATTGCTTGTGTGATGTTGAGTGCAATCATCGATCTTTCACTCTTCCCTGTCCTTGAAGTCATTTCCAAGCACCTGCACCTGGTTACCATTCAGTGTATTCAAAGTACTGCATAATCTCCATAATCAATGAGGTCATTCTTCATCCTTAAACAAAAATGCACAAGAAAACATATCCAAAATTATGATAAATTACATAATTCATTATAAAATGTATCCAATACGCCCGCATTAGAATTCACCTTACTTGCAGCATTTTCTCCCTTTGGTTAAAAGTACACTGGCCAGTGTTTTGGCTGCATCACAGAAGTCATCTCAGTGGAACAGAGGGCACTGAATTTCAAACATTTCGGAAGCTGTGAACTTCTCGCTCCATTTGCAGTCACCAGCTGTGACAAACGTGTAAAGTATGTAGGTTTAATTTTAAGCTGAAAGGGAAAGCAGTAATTCAAGCACCGGTGGTGGTCTTTGAATTGTATTTGAATTATGTTTGAGGTGAGAACAAATTTCATCTGATTCTCCTCCTCCCGTCCGAGGACTGATTTTTGTAGTTAAATTGCTGCAAAATACAATGAAACTAGCTTTATAATGTAATCACAGGCCTGTCGTCGTGTACAACACCAGTCTACAGCAGTAGATGTGCCTTCCATGCCATTACCGTTACATCGCTGCTTGTCTCCGATCTGTACTCCCAGTCAATCCCATTCAAACCTCCTATACTTTGGGGTAATAAGAGGTAAACTGCTTGTTCCCTCTCTTCTGGAGTTTGCATCTCCTCCCTGTGTCTGCATGGGTTTTCTTCTGGTACTGTGGCTTCCTCCTACATTCAAAACACATACCAGTTTAGTTACTAAGAGACTATAGGTGTGAATGCGAGTGTGAATGGTTGTTGGTCTCAATATGCCGACCCCGTCATAAGACCCTGACAACCGGTCCAAGGTGCATGGCCAGCAAAGGATAATTGATTTACCTGTATTAGCAATGAGTCGAATGGAAACGTGTTACCAAGGCTTTTACCAATAGTAACAACAGCACAGATAATTATGAACTGACCTGCTTGAAGGTCAGAATTCTTTCTAATCACGTCATCAGCTGCACTAAACCCCAGACTTTCCTTTGCAAGATTCAACATACACACAACATTGTGATTCAACATACAACCTGTGCCAGTTACAAGCCACGCTCTGCCTCATCTCCGTTTGCATGTCCAGTTTAGAACCTCTGCCACTCTAGCCATCTACCTGTTGTTTGCATGCTGCCTGTTAAAAAGAACAGTCTCCAGACCAGAACCCTCAGCAAAACCTGGTTTCAATTTTTTTTTAATTATTTTTTTACAATCAAACGTTATCTGTCTCCAATGGGGTGTTCTCCCTGTTGTCCCTCTCACCTATCTGACACTAAAAGGCAGCATACATTTGGCAAATTAGTCTTATTATAACTGAGTGGATCAATTAGCAACTAAAGAGCCACATAATTATCACAGTAGTTGGTAGAGACAAAATCAGAGCGCTTAATGAAGGCTAATGCTCTTCCATGTCTGTCGGTTGCCAGGCATCAGGAGGTTGATAAAAAAATTAATTGATCAAATCAAAACTTCTGAAAAACTGGCCCGTGTCTCAAGTGAACATCGCCAAATAAACTTGGCCCAGGGCCAAACTTAATTGCGACCCCCTGCTCTCCAACATAAGGAAAACAAACACTAACTGATTACTTTAATGTTTATTCATTCATAAGTATTCATCCTTCCAAGTGGAGCATTCAGCGAGGCCCAAGGGCCATTAATCCTAATCTTTTTAAAGGATTATAGTAGCTGGCATATTGACAGGCAACTGCATCAACACACATCCCAACACTGTAGAAGCATCACATAAGCTCAAACACACTCACCCTCTCTCTCTCGTGCACACACAGACACAGCGCTGTATTTTTAAAGTCTATATTGTGGTTTTTCAATTGTGGTCTCGAGGTGAAAAGTCAGACTTTCAGACTGCAAATCCCTTGAACTCATTATGTGCAGAGAGACAGCAGACTCTGTTTCAGCGAAGAGGAGAAGTGTCGCTGAGAACAACAGAAGACTTTCATCCTGAAACTAAATTCAAGATAATTGAAATCCTATTGAATTAATCATGTTTAGCTCCGCTTTTCATCCAAAGCACAATGGATCAACTTTGAAAAGTCTCACTTTGTACAATTAGTGTTATAGTTCAAAACTGATAACAGTGAGGTCTGGAGGGAATTGTCCCAGGCAGCTCAGTATATTGCTGTAGGACACTTCAATAGGATGATTGGTAACACACTTGACACAATTGACTCTTTGACTGTTTTTACATCCATGTGAGTCCTGCACATGATAGCATGGTGTACATTAGGAGTTAACATGCACATAAACACACACACACACACACACACACAGAGAATGGTTAGATCATATTTTACTTGTATTTTAGTTGGAGTGTCTAACTTCCAGGAACATTTGATTGACTGAAGTGTTCTCTTTGTTTTGCCCTTTATGCAACTTCATCTCTTTCTACTCAGCTTTACAGTCCGCAGTATTTCTGTATCCAGTTTCATAATTCATATTGTGTGGATGATAAAAATGTGCTGTTACAAAAGGCTTGGGGTGGGGGGTGCACATGAGACACTGGGTGGGGCTAGAAATGAAATAAAGCGTAAAGATACTTGTTATCTAAAGTTTGCCAACATTGTTATCAGACTCAGTCGGCAAATTAGGGAGGTGAAGCAATTAAAGGTTCAGTGTGTAGAATTTAGAATCTAGTGGTGAAGTTGCATGTTGCAGTTGAGAACCCCCCCCCCCCCCCCAAAAAAAAATCTTACACACTGAACCTTTAACATGTTTGAAAGTGAAGAACCATAACAAGACAAGAAACATAATACACAGAGACATATGTATAACGCCTTCAGTGCATCTGTGGGCAGCACTTTCCATGAGGACAGCCATCAGGGACAATCTGGACCCTGCCCAAGGACATGTCAGCATGCTGGGATCAAACTACTAAACAAAACACTGGCATTTCCTAACATTGGATAAATTAGGGTCATCTGATTATCTAAGCATCAAACGGGTGCTTATTTCTTCATCCAGTAGTAACACAGAAATTGATATTAATTAGGAATAATACAAATCTATCTGGTGAATAAATTCACTGTCTTTTAACTCAGTTTTTGGCTTCAAGCAACTCCCGGGGGAACAATCTGGCTTCTATGTTCCTTCCCCTTTTATGTCTGCATTGTAAAGCACTTTCTAATTGCTGGTTCTGACATTAACTGCTCTTGTTTGTTCACCAGTTGGACTCCATCTCTATATCTCTGTGGTTAGGTGCTGAGGAATGAGCTGGATAAAGCACCATTAAGCCGAGGGGAGCCGCAGATTCAGGTGATAACGCCACAAGTGAGTCCTTTACATTTTCTCACTGTTTTCTGTTGTCATTCATTGTTATAGATCTGTTGGTTATAGCTTATTTAGGTCAGCATGTATCTATTTCTCCATTATACCCATTTTATTTGGAGCCTTATGTTTAAGGTAGGCTAAGCTTGTAGTAAAGTGTAACCCTTCTAAAGATTAGTTTGTAAACAGTCAACAAACTATTTTAATATAATCAATAAAGTGAAATATTTAAAATTATTTTATTACATTTTTATTTCAATAAATTAATAGATTTAATTTCTGACCTGTTAAAGTAGATAAAAAGACAAAGTGATCAGTAATGTTTTTCACACCATTTATAATTGTCTGCATGGAAAATAATCCATATACCTACTTTGCAGTCATAATTTGGTATTGAGATTTATCTGGTATTGAGATTTATTTTTCACTTTCTTTACAATTGTGAGGGAGTTTTTTTTTTCTTCAACACTTCATGTAATTAGATGGAAATCTGTAACGTATTTAAGGGATGGAGTGTTCAATTTGCTGCAGCTAGATTGAAGTGGACAGCATGGCCTTGGCAGAAAAATGTGCTTTATTTAATGCCATTCTTGTAATATTCATCAAAATAAATGAGATCAAAATGGTAGTTGCAGCAACTTTGGGCATTCGATGTTGATTAAATACATTTTTTAAAGCATTAATAGAAGGTCGATGTCCAACAGAGCAGCATATGACTATATCTCACTAACACATCACACTGTTGTCACTCACCTAGAAAACCTCAGTACCTTTTTTTTTTGTTTTTACTAAAGTTAATCTTCCAAGTTCATCAACCTGCACATAGTGGTCAATAAACTGCAGACACTTGGATTCCATAGCCCTCTCTGCCCATGGATCAAAGATTTTCTCATTAACAGACCCCGGTATGTCTGATTAGGCAATCGCACCTCTGTCATCCTCAACACTGGTGGTACCCAAGTGTGTGTGCTCAGTCCACTCCTCAACTCCCCTTTCACTTATGACTGCACTCCCACACACAGCTTCAACACCCTAATCAAATTTACAGATGACACAAGTGGATCTGAGCACTGTTAAAAGCCGCCTAGAGGAGATCTAGGAGGCCTAACCCTTACCATTCATGGTGTAAAGACTATTATTTGATCTTCAGCACCAAAAAAGACAAAATAAGTCATCAAAGTTATCAGGAAAAAAAGAAAAGACATCACACTGGACTTCGACTGAGAAGAGGTTGAGCAGGTTGCCAATTTTAAATTCCTCATATCAAAGAACTTGAGCCAGAGAGCGACTACAGCATGCTCGGTCAAGAAGGCCCAGCAGCGTCTCTTCTTGAGAACCTTGAGGGAAAAAAAAACTCCCACCAGGAACTCCTACTCATCTTCTGCTGCTGCACAATTGAGAATATTTTAAAATATCTTTGTATATTCTGGTATTCTAGCTGCACTGTTGAGGAGAGGAAAGACCGTCAGTGAAGACTGCTCAGTGGATTGTCTGCTGTTCACTTCCAAATCTGACTAACATCCACTCAACCTGACTTCAGAGGTCGGCAGACCACATCAGGAACGTTACACCCGTGACCAACCATGTAAAAAAAAAATCTTCCCTAGAGCTGGGGACAAGCGGTTGAACTCTAAAGTGCAATACATCGTGTAAAACATTAGTTTGAGTTGAACACACATATTTTGGTCTGATATTTATGAATTAATTATTCATTTTATTGCCCTAAACTATTACATTTTACAAGTTGCTATGCAGGCATTGCTGCTAAACTGAATTTTGTTGTGTTTAAATACACAAGACAATAAAGAATCCATCTAAACCATCTGCATGATCACGTTTCGTCATGTTTGGTGGATTGAATTGCATCGACCTGGCAAATTCAATGGGCCTGATCAACTAAGATCCCAAACAAAGAGTATGACGTTGCATATGCATTATAACAGACTGCACGTTTGGTCGGTGGCTGTCTCAGGTGATCTACTAAGAATAATTGATAAATGATAACAGGAGCAAACATGTTTGAAGCAGTACTATTTAAATTAGTGTTTTGCATGCTTTACTGGTTCTCATTGAGCATTATGGAGAGCAGAGTGACCACAATTTTAAAACCATGGAATTGGAGCTGTAGTGGAAGAGGCAAACAAACATCTGGTTGAGCTACAGCAGAAAAATAATAATATAACTCAAAGAAACATGATATGGGAGAGTTTCTGCAAGAAAGTAAATGCTATGGGTCAAATAAAATAACAAGCAATGAAATGGCATGGCAGGACATGAGAAAAAGAAGAAAGGAAAAAATAAATAATAAAACGGTTCACTCACACTTTCCATCTCCCTCTACCACAATAACTGCAGACATCTGTGCCGATTAGCACCTTCCTTTCAAACGTACTCAATATAGACGCAGTCACAATCACCGCAATTATTTTCAGGCTTTGCATCTACTCCTCCCAATATTTTGCACACTCGGGTAGAAATGGACTATATTGCATATTCATTGAGGCAAACTCACTAAATGGACAGCGCCTGTTATTCTGAAGACAATCAACAGTGTGCACTGTTAGTAGATCAGCTCGCATGTTTTTTTGCAGGGGAAATCAATTATCATTATCTGCGCAAACCTTTCGTAGATCAGGCCCAATGTGTGTGAGCATCTGGATGTGTCCAGTCAGACTCCATTGTGTTTGGTTTTCAGCCCATGGCTAAAATCATTATATGACTATTAAAAAATGCAGGAACAACAATTGTGGGAGTCATAACCTATGTTGTACACCTTTCAAGTCAAGCATTTTACTCTTCATTCAGTGGTGGCTGCTTATATGTATGCATAGAAAGTTCTCAGTCGTTATCCTGCTGGAGGAGTGAGGACCTATGTCTCAGACAGAGTTCACCAATCTTTTGATTTCACTTTGGCATACACGGATTCAAGACATCGTGTGCCAGATGCAGCACAACAACCCCGTAACATGACACAGCCTCCTCCATGTTTAACTGTGGTCTATTCATTGAAAGTTTCATTGATTTCTTCCTGGATCATGGAGCTGGTGTGACCAAAAAGCTCTGATTTTGTTTCATCTGTCCCTCAAGTATTGTGGCTTGTCAATGTGGCACTAGTTTTTTTTTTTTTGTTATATATCTTTTCAAGTTTCGAGTTGTCTTCCTGAGTCTTTTCCGTGGAGGCCACTTCCGTTCAAAAACACAACATATGGCACAGCCTGACACTTGTACCTTTACATGAAAGCCATCTGGTATCTGATTTGAAGTTTTTCTTGGTTCTTTTTCCATCTTCCAAACTATCATTCTGTTCTCTTCGGTTCATTTTTTTATTTGAACCCACACCCAGGAAGTTTGGGCTGCATAGACCTTCAAATGTTTTAGCATTTGTTCTCACAGAAACATCAGACTGCTTAGAGATGATTTTGTAGCAATTCATATATCAGATATCAAGCAATGTCTGCCAAATATTTCCTACCAAGTTCTCTCAACCAAAGTTAAGTAAAGACTGGAATTGTTACTCTCTAGTTTTTATATAGTTTTTGTATAGACGATAAGCACGGGTAAACTTAACACAGTTCTATATTTATTTTCTATGCACATTTTCTGCACATTTTTTAACTTTTAACATATATTAACTCCTGCACATATTTAAATCCTATGCAAATGTTTAATTTCTCTGTAAATTTTGCTACAAATGTTTAATTTAATTTAATTTCCTTAATTCCTCTGTACACATATACATTTACATTCATCTCAGGCCAATTTCAATGCATGTTTACTGTTTTATAAGTTAACTCTAATGTATTTATATAAGTAAATTCTAATTTATGTTCAATTTATGTTACTGCCACTGGATGCTTGAATTTTCTTCGGGATCAATAAAGTATCTATCTATTGTATAGCAAACCTAAGGGATCCAGATATGCTTGACTAAAGAGCTTTTAACAGTTCAAGAACAGATCATTATTTCAATGAGGTTTAGGGATATTGACAATTTTGGCCACATATGTACATTTAACATAATACACATTGCATTTTAGAAGGAGGGCTAAATGGGGTGCACATGCCAACTTCTAAAAAACGAAGGTTCAGATTACGGTAATCACAGCTAAATAAATGAAACTGCCTTTCTGGGACCAATATGTAACTGTGGGTACAGACAACGTTCCTCCTTTTCTTTCAATACAAAACCTTTTATGGCTGTTTTCCAATTCTTCGAGTGAGTTTTAATTGACACTGGGTACCTGGGTTTTTTCTCTCTGAACTTGGCAGGGTTTTGATTGCGTATTTCGAAAGTGGCTAAAAATCACATCAGTGATGTATTTGCTTCTCTAAAGTTGCACTTCCCCTCTACTTTGTTGGTTTTGTGCGTGTGTCATTTCAAAGTAACTCCTGCAGAATCACTGCTGTCACAGAAAATAAGCGGCTGCTTGGTTTTGTTCAAATGCAAACACTATACACTCGAGTCAACTGAAATACAAGAAACTAGACTAGATTGTTAGTTTTTGATTAGTGCTGTCAATCGATTACAAACATTAATCAAGTTAATCACATACATAGGCTGTGACTGATCATAATTAATCATACAATTAAAATACTGGTATTTACTTGTATTTTGGTGGGAGATAAAACAGTACAAGTATAGTGTTTAAATAAAGAAATGTATAACACACTGGTTAGAGCTTTGCTTTACTTTATTTTACATCTCAGCTTAGTTGTAATGATTTGGCAATTAGAATCTCTTAATTCACCGAGCAACAGCATCCATAAACTGCAAACTTAATTAGGAGACAACAACATCCAGTGCAAAATAACGTTAAAGTTAATTTTAAACCGCTTGCCTGTAAATTGATTGTTAAGTGACATCTTACACATTAATTTTACATTGAGTAGGCTTAAGGTTTAATAAGAAAATGAACGACATAGTGTCTTTCAAGATATAAAGTGAATGGTCCTTTGATTGAGTAACTGTAACTGTATGTAAATGTGTTGTGTGACATGACTCCAGTCAATCAATTATATCTTTCTTTTAACATTACTCAGGCTGACTAGCTTGTTGACATTTTCAGATGACAGAGCTGACGTGTCTTTTTCTTTGACAGGCCACATTGTACAGAAGAAGTCTTTCACATGGCACTGTTGAGGAAGCTGTGTCCAAGTAGTTTTCTGCAAGATGGGCCAGTCTACCATGAGCACCAGTGTGTGCTGACCACCACTGCAGTGTACATGTTTCTATAGTGGACATGTTTCTGGGCTCTGCCTGTCCAGAGTTTTGTCTGTGGAAAGACTGAGACTCTGACCCCATCAGTAGGAGGGCCATTTTCTTCTTTGGTGGCTCTGGTTCCATTTCCTCTCTGCAGGGCTGATGCAAGTTATCTGCCCTTCAGCATCTGACTGATTTTTTTTGCCACACCTCTTCCATCTCTGCTTTAGGCAGGAACCTGAGGCCCCATAAATCGGGGGTCTAGAGCTGTTGCTACCTTTAACAATGACCCCCATTTTGTGGAAAGGCCTACAATCTTTCCAAAAAAAAAAAATATTGGAGTAAATAAATTAGTTGAGACCAGGAAAATCACTTTACCTGCCTAGCTCCAGGAGTGTTTCCAACTTTGCTAGCCTATCATATTCATCTGAGATTAGCGTGGCTAAGTTGTGCTTTTTCTGGGCCAGTGTTGCCTTCAGTAGCTGCTTGTTTTGTTGGACACATTTCATCATCTCAAGTGTTGAATTCCAGTGTGTGGGTACATCCTGGATGAGTGACTCCTGTGTCTGTCCACAAGACAAGAGCCTTGGTGAACTCTGATTTCTCTTTCAACAATTGTTTCGGTATCTCACTATGGGACACACCCTCCACGCTGTCCCCAAGCAATTTTACACTACGCCAGTCCCGACTGGCAGGCAGACATGACAGACTTCCTCCTGGCAGGCAGACATGATGGACTTCATCCTACTATATATAGACCTCACGTCATCACCTCAGTCTAACACCTCTTTACGCTCCTAGAAGCATCCTCTCTGACAGCTGGTGTAACTAATGGGCTAGTAAAACTGTTCACAGAGCGAGCTAACCACTCGGTCAACGAGTGCGACCTGAACACTGCATAGCTTTCTGAGTTTGGTAGCTCACCATACTCACCGCTTCCAACTTTATCGGAAGAGATGGTAACCATGGACCCTGCTCCTGCACTTAACATGGACAAGAGCAAGGTACCACAGAGGTTGTGCGCATGTGGTACCAAAATCCCGGGGGGTGGATCCCCATTCTGTATGTTCGACGTGCCTAGCACTTTACATGCCTTTCCACAAGTCACCAATGTGGGCTAGCGCACCAAGCTATCTTGTCAGCGATGAGGTGATAAGCTCAACGCCGTTGCACCGCTACATGACTCCGACGGGCACAAAACCAACCTAATTTACAGACAGGGCGTAATCATCTGTGGGGACTCCGACTCAGTAGAGTCCATTAGCCTTGGCTCTGATGATGAGGAGGTGGATGTGGAATCCACTTCACCCCACCAGCCTCGAGGTTGATGACCGAAGATGGTACATGCAGCCAAAAACCTGGCTTCCAGCATGGACCTTCACAAGGTCTGTAAGAAAGCAGATGCTAAGCTTAAAATTGCGTGGCCTGAAGCCTTCACCATGACCACCATGTCTCGCTATGAGGGAAAAAGGCTAGCCACAGCAAAAGCTTCCACCAAACAGCTTTTGCCAGTTTTTCCCAAGTGCCTGGAGGAGGCGACACATCGTTGAAAGCTCTTAATGCCTCATCACTGCTGCTTGCCTCCCAGGCTAAGTTGGAGGATTACATGGCGACTTCTCCCTCTCTAGCAGTGTGGGAAGAGCTGTGCGTGGTGACAGACCTCTGCCTGCGTCTGCACCGGGGCGCTGTCCAGGCCTGTGGAAGAGCCATGGCCCTGATGATCACCCAGGAGAGAGCTTGGTGGCTAAATGTATCTAGCCAGAGGAAAAGCTCCGACTCTTCGATGTTCCTGTGGACCCAAAAGGCTTATTCGGCCCAGCGGTAGCCACCATGCAGAAGCCATGTGAGGAGAAAAAGAGAGAGGGAAGCACTGCAGCTTTGCCTCCCCATGAAAGCGCCACTTGCTCCCCCAGCCGCACACTGGCAAACATTTGACCAAGTTGTGGCATGGCCAGGTTTCTGTATTCCCAAAGCGTCAGACTCCTAGGGCTGCTTGCCTCAGCTCTGGTTGTCATTCCACTGGGCCGTTTAACCTTGAGTTTCAGCAGTGGGTCGCATTGCTCAAACTGAGCCAGATGCACCATGGTCATCACCAGGTGTTAATATCAATGGCGTGCTGCACCCGTGGAGATGCACAGTTTTACTGACCTAAGGCATTGCCATGGGAACGGTCCTGGCACAAAAAGTTATAACAACAGATGCCTCTCTTGCAGGCTGGGGAGCCACGCATGAGGTGTTAGGGGGCAGTGAGTGAAACATGGAGTTTGCAAATGTAGTCGGTTTACATAAACTGCCTGGAACTATTAGTTGTATTACCGGCAATGAATTATTGTCTGCCCCTTCTCAGAGGGCGGCATGTTCTGGTCACAACAGACAATACCACCTTGGTGGCATATGTCAACAGGCAAGGGGAGCTGTGCTCACGTCATCTTCACACGTTGGCACACAGACTGATTGTGTGGAGCGGCTCTCATCTGTTGTCCCTCAGGGCGACACATGTGCCGGTCATTATGAACTGGGGAGCTGATTTGTCGAGGGGCAGCCCTTGCGGTGTTGTGGTGATGGCTTAGATATGGAGAAGATTTGGACCGGCAGAAATAGACCTCTTCGCTCCGGAAGAGAACGCACAGTGCCCAATGTTTTATTCTCTGATCGACCAGAACGCTCCAATGGGGGTGGATGCTATAGCGCATGAGTGGCCGATTGTTCTACTGTACACCGCCCCCATTAGAGCTGATCACTCATGCATCAATTCTAATAGCTCCCCGCTGGCTGGGGAATCACTGGCCAGCGGAGATATACCAGCTGTTGTGCTCTCAGCTGTGGCCTCTGCGCAGGGATCTCCTGTCACAGGCGCACAGAGAGATTTTTCACCCTCACCTGGAGCACATTTCTCTATGGGCATTGCATATGATGGCAAATGGCGTGCGTTTGTCAGGACTGGTGCGCCAATGCAGGTGTGGCAGCTTTTCAGAGCCCTATACCTGTGATTTTGACAGCCCTACAGGAACTATTAGACAATGGTCTGACATTCTCCACTGTCCAAGTGTACTTAGCTGCTATCTCAGCATGTCACATATTCACTGTCAGTGAATCCATCATGTATGGAGTTTTAATTGGGGAATTTAAAGGTTTTTCTGAAACCAAATCCCGCGTTTGTGCCTAAGGTTTTTAACTCTGCATTATCATATCGTCCTATTGAGCTGTCGGCATTCCATCCTCCACCGTTCTCCATGCTGGGGCAGGAATGGCTGAAGTGCTCTGTCAGGTGCTCAAATAACGCACAGGACAGGACATCTGGTATCAGGAAATCAGAGTAGCTGTTTGTGTCTTGGACTATATCACACTTAGGGAAACCTGTTATGAGGCGGCGTTTGTCACGCTGGATCAAGGAGGCTATTGCCACAGCCTATCATTGCAGGAGATTACAACCCACCATAGGTCTGCGAGCTCATTCCACTCGTAGGTCTGCAAGGGCACTGTTCCAGGGTGTGTCTGTTGAAGAGATATGGGCAGCTGGCAGCTAGCTGACGCCTCATACCTTCCCCAGATTTTATAATCTGGATGTTACTGTACCTACATAGTCTCATACAGTCCTGAGCATGGGTTCAGTCACAAATGTGCCTGTCTGACTGACTGTTGGTTAGTTATTTGTCTTTGAGGTGAGCTTATCTGGCAATGCAAGAGTCGCTATATCCCATAGTGAGATACCGAAACAAATGTTGAAAGAGAACTTTAGGTTAAGAAATGAACTCTGGAACATTAGTGAGGTATCTCACCAGATCACCCTCCTTGCCTGAAGCGAGGGAGAGGTGTGCTTTCTTTTTAGACTGAGGTGATGACATGACATCAGTATAGGAGGAATTCCCTCCTCTAGTGACAGACATCACTACTGCCTGCCAGTCAGGACTGGCATAGTGTAAAATTGCTTCTGGGGGACAGCATGGAGGGCGTGTCCCATAGTGAGATACCTCACTCATGTTTCAGAGAACCGGGGTTAATTACTTAACCCTAAAGCTCTGCTGTGTTTGCATGAATGTCAGACTATTTGACTAAAGCACCGTCAGACCCGGTCATGGAGAGACACTGCTCGAATAATAGAGGGTTAATAATAATAGATCATATTATGAGCACTATCTGATCCAATAGTGGTGACCTTGTCTATTATCCACCACTCTGTATCAATGTCAACAAACTGGTGAGCACGTTTCAGCGAAATGCCTTTCCTCTGTTTTCACTACACACGCAAATTAGGTGTGTTGTTATGCCGAGGTAGTTATGGTTGTTGTGTGGCATGTGGCTTGATCACTTCACAAAAAATATGATGTGTTAAGGTTTCAAGATGAATGTCAAGCGTTAACTTGTTAATGTAAACAGCCTTAGTTTTAATACAATTCATTTTGGGGCTTTGCATTATAGAAGACTCAAACTTCCAGGTCTCTGAACCACGTGAACTCAGGAACTATTATTTCAGCCAATATTTTACAACATGACTGCTGCTACAATCTAAGTGACCAGCCAACAGAAATGCAGCATGACATGATGTATTGATCGACATGCAGATACTGGAATACATGAGTGACGTATTTTAGTAATCTTTTATTCTTGTATATTAGCTTGCCTGACAGCTTTAGGTTTTATTGTACAATCTAAATTTGTCATTATTAAGCTTTATCTAGTGGAACAGAAGAGGCCAGTTTGAACAGTCTAAAAATTCGGAAGCAACCTTGAATTTTGGAAAAGTATATGAGTAACTACTGAATTTAAAAAGTTTCAACAGATGTAAGTGATTGAAAAATTTGGTTGATTAAATTGAAGTTTTTTCATCAGTTATTCATCATGCCTTTATTTTGACAATGTCAGGAGTGATGTCTAAATCTGTTTTGGGACAGATGGGTTTTCATCCGAGGGTGAAACACCAAGGAGACTGAATACTGCAATTACCTAATACAGTCAAAATCCCGGTTTGGAGTCCCACTTTGTGCCAAAGAGATGCTACTTAGACAGATAAATGGGAACAATTTTGAAGGCTTCTATAATATGTACTCCAGATAGCGCTGCACCCTGACCTGCAAGTTTGACTTGATTGCATTATCCACTGTAGCATAATGAAGGGAAAAGGGGATGGAAGAAATAAGACTGTTGATGCTAGTGACAGGGCCGAAGTGAGGAGCTAATAAATCAAAAATTAATCTTTTCTCCCCTAAGTATTTCCCAGTAGCAATGCCTAAGGGACTGGCACGGAACACTGGAAAAGGAGAGGAGTCAGAGGGGTCGGTTATATAACCTTTACTTTAATTATTTTCCAAGTAAGTGGGGCAAAGTCTAAGGCTCCTGTAGCGGAGAAGAAAAGATTTTAACATAAGCATAAATAAAATAATCCCTATAAGAAACCTTTCAAGAGACCGGTGAGTAGGATATCTGTCAATAGAGTCTGGTTGGGTTAACAGTTCTACAGCCAGAGCTTGGATCTTTATTAGAGTGGAATCTGTGTGGATGGACTTCAATGATTTTTTTTTGAGATTCTGCATCTCTACTCCCGTTAAATATTTAAGATGGCCAGAGATTGGCCAGCAGGGACGCCGGTTATGGATGGGCCTCCTTGAAAGTGATTTAAATGTTTAGAGACAGGGATGCAAATGTGAAGAGAATTGCTGCTAAAGTAAGTAATCGTTGCATATGTTGAACAACTCCATCTTTTCTTTAAGCTTTCAATGAGGTGGTGGTCTTCTGTAACCGAGAGCGTGGTAAATGAACTGCATTTATATACTGCTTTTGTGGTCATATTGAACACTGAAATTTCTTTAAACAAGTCAGTTATTCAAACATGCATTCACACATTGCTTTTCTATTACACATCATTCATACTCTGACAGGAAAAAACCTTGAGAAACAATTCAGGGCTCAGCGTTTTTCCAAAGAACACATAAGAATGCAGACTGGAGGAACCAGGTGTCCAACCACTGACTGTGTGCTTCGTGGACCTGCTCAGATACAAACAGAACCCCCAACAAACTTAATTTTTGTGTGCCTAACTGATCAATTTAGGTGGATGTTGGAGTGAGAGCTCCTGTATCCCTGAGGTTGCTGATGAGTGCTGGATGCACTCTATCACAATAAACAGATTGCATCTTTGTAAATCTCTAAAGCCCCCAATAGAAAAGTCCCTTGTTTAGCAAATGATTGAGTGGAAATCATAGTATTTCTAGGGAAATGAGAATGATTTGCAGATCATTTTGATATAATTTCTCTGGGGAAAAATTGTCACTCTTTAAGGAATACAAGGCCTGACTTGAAGATCGCAGGGAAAGTGGAGGCCAGGGAAAGACAAGGATCTGTGGCTCTTACAGCATGCTGAGGGAAGAGTTGGACTGAGAGGTGGAGGTATGGCTGGTGGATGCTAGGGTTGAGATGTTTTCAAGCATCTGGAGATGTGCATTGATAACTTGGACCGATCTACTTAGAGACTGCATGGTGACTATAGCAAAACATCAGTGGATGGCTGGGCAGAAGCTGTGATCTACTGATTGCTTCCCAAACTACTAGCTGGTAAAGTTTTCACTAGTTTGGTAAAATGTATCATAAAATATAACAGACAGGGAATCGGACACCACATTTCCTACAGACATTCATGGTTACCAATCTTATTCAAGGATTTAACTAGCCCAAAAGATGACAGCTGCAACTTCAGCAGATTCAGCAGATGTATCCAATTGTCATACTGAAGGTTTGCCACCCAATTTATTCAAAATCAGCATCCACAACTGAATCAATTTGACCTCTCTCTTTTTTTTTATTTTTTATTTTTTTTTTAAATATGTCTCTAGCTAGTCGCTGGATGTTTTGAGCCTGCAATACATCACATGATTATCCTAAAAAGGCTCCTTTAAAGTTTCATGGCAGAACCACTCCAATGCTTTGTGCAATCAAATGTTCCTTATAATACATCAAACATTACCCCATCACAATAGCTTCAGTGCTGCCACTGCCATATCATTCAGCTTTGAATGCAGAATATCCAGCAGCATTATAGATATTTTGGACCTCATGATCAAACATACCAAAGTGTGCTCTATATGTTTGTAAAAAATAACATTCAACAATAAATAGAGACACCAAAGCTCTGTTTCATTGCTTTTCTTTTCCATTTTTTCATCAGTCCAAATGCTTTTATTTAAAATGCTGCTCCATTGAAAGCAGCTTTCAGTTCTTTACTTTGGGACAAATGAATTATTTACACTGATGTTTATTCAGTTCCTGGAAAAGAACATTGGTGAATGTGCATTGTAACCATCAAATACACATAATGAACGATGGCAAAATGGATGTGAGAACTGCATTGTGCTACAGGAGTGAGCCTTCGTTTTCCTTTAACTACACATTTAACCCCCATCTGTGCGAGCACTAGAGGACATTTGATAAGAACAGACAGTGCTTTCAATAAATTTACCCCTGAATAACTAGATGTATGCTGAATTGTCTGCTGTTCTTTTTTTTTTCTACATCAAATTAAGGTCTGATATTTGTCTACATTAATAAAGGACGTGTATTGGGACATGTCCATATTTGCTTAGACGGAGGAAAACAGATACCATATTAAATCAGAGGCACCGCACATTTTTTACTCATCTAGCTGAAGCAGAAGCAATTTGTCATACTTTGCAGGAGAAAGCTCTCAGTCCGAGCTTCAAACAGAGACAGTGAGAAGTCTGACCTGGGTCTTATTACTTTACAGAACCATTTTTATGAAGCACAGAGTTCAAAGGTACAATCGCTTCACCAACAGAGGTTTCACTAATATGTGACAGAACAATCTATTCAGCAAAGATTTTTAAATTTATAGAAGTCTTGATTCTGACCTCTCAAACTCTATACCTATGTTCCCTGAGCTCATGAGAGAAAATAGAGCCTGTGGTGCATTTTTGAAGCCCCAACTTGTATTCCACAGCAGTGCTATGAGTCATCCTTCTTTGTTCATGGCTCTGAAAAGGAGTCTAATGGAGCATGTAAAGAGAGAAGTGTTTATAGGGCAGCTTTGGAAAGAGGCAAGAAACAGCCAATTAAGTGCAGGAAGGAAACATTGGTTTGTGTGTTCCTTAAGGCACACTGAGGGAGCCAAGGAACAAGAAGAACAATTCTAAAAATACAACAGGTCAAACATTCAAACAAGAAAAATGAGTCCAAACAAAAAGGTACTGGCTTTAAATCACTCATATTGTGTTGATCACCTCATGTGAAATATCATTTGACAGTAGAACTAGTGAGAGGAGCAGGGTCTTCTCTTACAGCAAAAAGGTTCTGGTTAATTGATTCAAACCTGCCACAGATGACTTTGTGCTTGTGTGGGTTCTCTACAGGTGCTCTGGTTTCCTGCTACAATCCAAATACATGCAGGTTAGGATAAGTGGCACTCCACTATAAATAGCCCATAGCCATGGCTGTGAGCATGAATGGTCTCCTGACTCCATGTGTCAGCCACCTCCCCAACCTTGGCGGCACACAATACAACTTTTGTATGCTTCCAAGGTGAAACATCACTTTGCTTTGATTGAGAAAGAAAACTGTAATTACTGAGCCCAAAAGCATTCAGTCTCCATACAATCAATGGAACGGTTGTGCAATGATTGCAATAAACTAAATGGCGTTGTTCCTGTATGTATTCAATTGTACCTATTTGAAACACCAACTTTTTAATTAAATGTCTTCCAGCCTTGGGCAAGATACTGAACCACAAATGGCCCTTGAGTGCTGCCCAATGATGCACTGTAGAAATATGTGCTTGAATGGAAAAAAAAATAAATAAATAACTGTAATGTTAAGAGCTTTAATAAGTTATCAAGAGTAGATAAACTCTATATAAATAGAGGACATTTACCATTTACTCAAGGGAAACAATAAAATGCATCTTTTTTTGTCTGTATCTGTCTAAGATGAATGATATTCAAAGCGAAATGAAGCGAAGTGTCATAATACAATTCAGAGTAACACAGTTATCATTTACCTGTCCTGTACCCAAGTCATGTAAAGAGCAAATGCACTTGGGCCCATGTGAGCACCCATGGGCATAATTCTTAAAATGAGGTGTGGTCAGGGACATTGTCTTCACGTTGCTATCTTGTTCCATGGCACAGCATTTCTCTGCAATTTTACATAATCAATATTATAGAAATATCTACTACCAAGATAGTAAGTACATACAGTCGGTGGGTGTGCAGTGTGCGTGTGCTCACAGACAGTTTCTTCGGTTTGAAAAACACACATATGAATAAATAAGAAACCAAGTATAACCTTTTTGAACCATGCGCCTGGTGCAGCTACCTTTTCCCCTGCTGTCAAACCAGCAAAAATGCTCCCCCCAGGTTCTGTAGTCAAAGATCTGCAATTACACATCTGGTTGGTTTTGCACTCGTATGTAGTCAGTCAAGTTCAAATTGCATTTACTCAAGGAAATAATTTGTCTACACGCTTCTGATGATCTTTTTCTTTCCTGTGTTAAAGCCTAAAAACATTATTGCATCACTTTGCAATGCTTCTGCAGCATCACCTACAACTCACTAACCCCAACTGATATACATCAGTGATCTGAAGAGTCCAACCAGGCAGTATGTCCTTACTGCTAAGAATGACAAAGTACCTTTCCTCTGGATGATGGCCTGTGCTGTAGAGAAGCTTTTAAAACTGTACTGGATGTGTAACTCGTCCTACCCAGCACCACTCAGCTCTATAACCTGCTATTCTCCAAACAAAGAAAAAACTATGCACTGGAGTTGATTTTATATCTTTAACAAAAGCAAATGTCCATCTATCCAAACTGTGGAGTCTGTGTTGACAGGGCTGAGAAACCTCATTCGGCATTTTCATAAAATACATAGCTTATCAGACTGAAATATAAAAATTATGTGCTGCTAGGATGGCTTCCCATGGACATATCATAAATGAAATGAACAGTGCCCATTCTACATCATCATTAACAAACACTTCAACCCATAAACCAGAGAGACACATTGAACAATTAGGGTGAAACTGATGATTCCATGTATGATGTATTGGAGTTGTCCATGGAGTCTGCAGTGCTGAACCATTACTTTAAAGCTGGGTGGTTACTCCCAACTAAAAAGTCAATATCAAATTCTGTAAAATGGACTTACTGTTCAAGCACAATATCAGAGCAGATTTTATTCTGTTATTTTACCTGGTATCTTTTTCTGACGTTCTGTCACTTTGCCATCTGTGCTGTCTGACTGAAGTCCCTGATCTGGTAGCTTAAACCCCGGAGAGCAAAAAAAGAGAAATCCTGTGAGATCTCTGTGGCATTGAGCCCTCAGGAAGGCCTGGGGCAATGATTTTCGTTTCCAATATGTGATTGGTTAATTCACTTTCCAAACAAATATGCGGTTTGTGAGGCTCCAGGTCTTCAGAACAAACAGTGACTGACCAGTTAATCTTCTTTGTCTAGACCAGTGGTCACAAACCCTTCGATTGCGATCGACTGGTTAATCTCTAAAACCTTCACAGTTGATCCCCGCTCTGGACTCACTGGCTGCGGTCGCTTTGTGTCGTTCACACAGGTCTGCTACTGGCAGCGGGGCTGCTGGTTTATCTACTGCATTTCCTTGAATACAAGTCAGATTATGTACCAAACTAAATTCCAGGACACTACGGTATAAAGACCTGCATCTTCCGGTCTGTTGATCACAATCAAAGCAGTGCTTTTATTTTCAAATGGGTTCGGAGTGTTGGAAATACGTTTGCGACAAATCCCACAGATAAACATTGTGTTTCACAGCAGAATAAACAGAGGAAATGATCTTTCACCTATATGCATTACAAAATAGAAGCACTCCTGCACTCCTGTTGACCGAATGCATTTGTTTAAAAAAAAAATATATATATTTATTGTGAAATATTTGCTGGAGCGGAAGATGCACAGCTTTATATATATATATATATATATATATATGGTACTGGTATTTACTTGAGTATATAGGACTACTTTTATACAATGGAAATAGTCATATTAAGGCAAAGTCTATGTAAAAGCATTGTGCAGCAGTAGCAGCTCCTCTGTAGAACATATTGTTGAACTGAAAAGCTAAATATTGTGCATTGAACAGTTGCATAACCGCCTTTCTTTGTGTATATTTATGTTCGTACTTTGAGCCTTAGTAGATCTGAGCTTCCATTTGAAATTAAAAGTGACCTTGTGCTTGAAAGGGTTGCTGACCACTGGTTTAGACAATGGACTAAAATAAAAAAACTTAACATAATAAGGCTATAATTAAGAAGACGATGAATTTTAAATCGAAGAGGTCAAATATAACAAAAACATATGAGTTTTTGATATGTGGGGTTTGATTGCAGCCACTTTGGGCATCAGACTTCAGTTTTGTTCCCAATTCCCGACTGCAGGTAAGTTCCACAGCTGATTTTTGCTATATCATCTGCTTGTGCTGTCATGCCAAACGGCACATCCACTCGTTCTTGGAAAGTTTTGGAAGGGAAAGAGGATGAGGGTTTTAGAGCCCAGCTGTCCGCCAGTAGAAGCTTGCGAGTGCTGTGAGCAGAGAGAATTCTGGGTCTGTCAACAGAGTAAATAACATGTTGTCTTTTTTCTGTCAAAGTTTCGCCTCCTTGGCGCGGTACAGTGTGTACACAAGCACGGTGCAGTGCCAGACTAAGCTTGGCTAATTTGTGATTCTAGACTGGGGATTATTGAGGAAGCAGAATTCATCACAGTAAACACATGGTAAACAGGGAATGTTTTCCAAGGCTGGGAGATGAATGAAATATTGTTGTGTTTCTACATCATAGCCTTATCGAGCACTGTTACCGAGAGCTTTGGGAGAAGTTATTTAAGTTTAGGAATTCTTTTTTCATTTGGCTTTGCAGATGATCTGTTAAGAGTCTGATTTCATTGAAGATGCATATCATGCTTATCAAACTCAATCTGAAATGAAATCCTCTAAGATCTGACAAATGCTGCTTCCCCAGCTTTTTCAGGGCAGCGCTAACAATAGTTTGTGACTGGAGCAAGTTTTGGCCCAAGTCGCTGTTGCTCTCTTCCCCAGTAAACTTCGGTAACTATTTTCAACAGAAAAAGTTTGTCGTTAAGTGGGCACCATGCAGAACAAAGCCCAACTTCAATTAGCTAAGCTCACTGGTTCCCAGTGGGTGTGCCTTTAAGGCTTGACATTAGTTTTGAGTCCTCATTCCTTTCCCAAATTCATTAGAAGCCAGTGAGATCACAGAACATGTTACACAACCTAATGATTTTACTTTTATCTGATGATAAAGGGCACAATATACAGAAGAGATGAACATTCACATTCAAGAAACAGAGATGTGTTTTGCCTGCAGTAACAGGCTGTCATTAAAAATATGGAGGTCAAATCTGCTCTGAAGTCTGTATCAGCTTCTGCAGATATACTTGTTTGAATTTATGAGGATGGCTTTTGAAAATTCACACCAAGCAGGATAATCATGTCGAAATGCCAAGAGTACTGTTAAGTATACTGTGATATTCTATTCTTAAGCTATATGTTACATAGACTCAATTTTTTGAATTACACTAGAAGGAAAGAGTCAATCCAACTGAAATTTGATATCTTGTTTGCTCTGCTGCAGTATATGCATGTGCTCTGTTAATGATACATTCAATCGTCTTTTGAGGGAAAAAAA